>NC_056557.1:36027515-36040565 GCF_013358625.1 Macadamia integrifolia
AGAATGTTACACTGCTGGTGCATGTACACGCCAGTGCACGGGCCAATAGGAGGACACAGGGGAGTATCTTTAAGGTGGGGCAGCATGATCTTTTGATATATACTGTGTCTAAGAATGTACCTGCACTGCAGGTAGCGTTCTTTTTTTTGCTTTTTTTTTTATGTATTTTACTTGATTATATTAGAGAGGTTTTAATCCATATGTGGATTGCTCAGATGATTAAGACGAATTAGAAATTATGTGGATAGGTGCATGGTTCAAGTTTGATTTTCCACTTCTGCATCTATGTGGTGAGTTGTTGCGCTAATCTCCCCTCATGTCCATGCAACAATTTGATGTATGATCATGTACCATGCATCATTGTGTACATATCATTTTATGTTAAAGTTTGGTCAAAAGGTTTGATAAGAAATAATTAATTTTTGCATCCTATCTAATGACTGAAATTTTGACCATGCACCGCCGTGCATCAAACCATTGGATGGGGTGAAGGACAATGAATCATACATGATCATGTCCATCCATTGGATTAATGTATGACTATCCATCGTATATGCTTTGCCTTAAAGTTTGGTGAAATGTTTGATAAAAATAATCAACTCCTGAATTATATCTTATGACTGAAGTTTTGATCTAGTTTCAGATTTGATCGTATAAGAAAATCAGCCCCTTAAATTGTACTCCATTCTATGATTTTCTAAATAGTATTTGGAAAAAGTTTGGGCATGCCACCCGCGTCCATACATTGGTGGGCATTGTCTCTTTTTTTTGCCTTTGAAATGATCCTTGCCCTCCTATATGATTCTCATCTATTACCCGCATGGGTGTTGGTCACTAACATGTGGTGCAAATGGTGGTTTACCCATCCAATCGTGTGGTTATTACTCCAACATGCATGTAGAGGCATTAACCACGAAAGGCAAGGCAATCTTCTCACACAGTCTTGTGTTTGAGCATAGCAGTGCACAATCAGATAGCATTATTTTCTCTTATTTTTAGTTTGCATTGAAATAAATATTTGAAAATTCCATGATAATGCTATCCACTTGTGCGGTGATTAACGTGCAGATCAATGCCTATTACTCACTTTTTTCTTTAGTACAAATTATACACGTTGACATCTTATTGACCATCAAATGGGAATGAGTGACATTTCATCCATTTGATCCACCACTATATTGCCTCACTTGCGATCCACCATCACTCCTTCCACATGGATCCGGTTCCTCTCCACAAGCTAGGGACCAAAGAATGATCCTAAGGTTGGGAGGACCTGGCACGTGTCTCTATGTCACCCAACCCTAAGATTAATCTCTATTCCCAGGGCTCTATGGAAAGGAATGATATCTCCTCGCACATTGCCCATCTCTCTCTCACTCTCTCTCTCTCTCTCTCTCCACCATATTCCATTGTTTTATTTTGGGATTTGGATAAACACCAAAGATAGCAAACCATTGGATTAGAGTATTCATCTTATATAGAATAATCTACCCAAAAAAAATATTTATATACTATAAATTAATTGAATTTGAAATCGTTGGATACGAATATTTTGTACTATTCAAAGACTAGTGCTAATTATATGAATACTAAATTGAAAGTTCCATTAGTTTGTTGGTGAAAGCTGTACATCTTTGTTTGCTTGCAAAACCATGATTCTTAAAAGTGATAAAATAAAGAGTGCATTAAACAAAGCATGATTCCAAAGGAATAAAGTATAGGTTAAAAACAATTGTGACTATTAATCTTATGAACCTAATCAACATCATTCATGTGCTATGTCTCTTTAATTTTTCGTGTGACTATTAAACTTAAAGTGGAGGTTAGGTTTGTCATCCGAATTTCTGGAGCTAGCAACTCAACCAATAAAGGACTAGGATGAAAGTGTTACAGGAGACTTTTCCAAGAGGAGAAAGAGAAGAGAGATAGACACAGATTTAATATACCGATGGCTAACCCCGCCTTAACCCTTAATCTTATGAACCTAATCAATATCATTCATGTGTTATGTCTTTTTAATCTTTCCTGTAGAGGTTTTTTTATATTTTAATAAAAAAGTTTTTTCTAGATATAAGTAGTTTTGAAGCAGTTGAAAATGACATTCTATTTGACTGAATTGAGATACAAATTGTGATAGATAAAAGAGCTTGTGAGACTAACCATAAACTATTAAGGAAGTCAACAAATTCATATCCTATCAAAAACAATATCATTATATCCAATGCAAAGTTTGAAAGCGTATTACTTGCAACATTAATTATTAAAAAGAATGAGAAAAAACATATAGGTGTAGTCTTAAGAACAACCTGATTGCCGTGTCTTGATTCACTTTCTTCCCTTTGTTCTCATTGTTATCCAAAGCAGTTTTTTAGGGTAATGTTTACCTTAAAAAACAGAAGCTCAAACCAACCCAAATTCCCAACCATTGGGAAAATAAATATAGGAAAGGGTTAGGCAGGCCTCTAGTGGGTTTGGGATGCAATCGGTATGGGGTCATTTTTAAAGGGGAGGGAAAGAGAAAGTGTCATAGGTTGGGCACCTCAGCAGCATATCCAGCCTTTTCCAATAAATAAGGGAAAAGATCTCTACTTGATCATGCACCTCTATGTCCAAACACATGGGGTGCTGAGAAGACCACCCTACCCTCTAGTTGGATACTTGTGCACCTCCCCTAGTTGGTTCCTCCACAGACACAATGACTACGCGACTAGGTATTCATCAATATCCAGGTTAGAGCTATTAATGGAAGTCGAATTATTCATAGCCATTTTGGCAATACCATTAGGCTTGAGACAAAAATAAGGTATCGACAAAATATTATAGACATATAAAAGAAGGGTTATTGAGCTCCAAGGCCACGATTTGGTACTCTTATCAAAGAATAGTTCTTTTATCTCCGTTAAGTCATTCCAAATTTCTCCTATTCTCATCATCCCATAGAGAAAGCTACAAACGTTGACCCCTAAAACTTATCTTGTTGTCATGTAATTAGCATATAATGAGACACACTTTCCTCTATTTATAATGCAAATTTGTTGCACTTGCTTTATTAAGATTTGTACTTTTCTTCAAAAATCTTACAATTTTGCTTCTTCCTTATTGACTTTGTAAGAGCAAATGGAACTTTTGAAAAAAAAAAAAAGCAAATGGAATCATCTTTAACAACTCAGAAATTTGGTAGATTGTCACTGTACCTATAATTGATTTTCAACTATGACAAGGATGAGAACTTTTTCCTTTAAAAACATAAGCCAAAACTATCAATCCAAGTTGAGAGAATATATAAATGATGAAGTGAGAAGTTATAACTTTCTTTTGATTGTCCTTTATTTTATTTTTAAATATTATTTAATATAAGAATGAAAAAAGGATTTCAAAATTATTTGAAAATAATTTATTATTATTAAAAATTACATATTTTTGGAGTTAGCATACTACATGATAGGATTCACTCTCAATGGGAAAAAAATAATTGTATTATTACTAAAAGGGCCAAAAAGTAAGTATGCGACTTTGTCTACTTTGTGTAAACAGAACAAATTTCTGGGTTGTAAACATAATTCCACCATTGATTAGGCCTAATTGTATTACCCTTTTGGTATCCACATGTTGCATCTGCTTTGTCAAGATTTGTCTCTTTTATACCCTCCAATTTTGCACCTTCCATATGGACAACCATCTTTAGCTACTCAGCTAGCCTTGAAAGGCCACATTATCCAACAAGCACTATTTTTCTTCTTTTTATATTAGGGTATATCTAGTTCACGAGATCCCATCGAAGAGGGTCATAATATACGCAGCCTTGCCCTCATTATTTCTTGACCTGAACCCCAAGTGGTCACAACGGAGCAACCTTTCCCCAAAAAAGACACAAGATAATGATGACAACGGCAGAACTCTCAACTCTCAATAAGAATTCAAGACTGGAGGCTTCCTACTTGCGTTTTAAAACCATCCTTCCAGAAGCAAATGGTGGTTGTGGTCAACCATTTAAGTCGCTCACCCAAGGAAGTTCATGAAAATTGACATCTCAAGAGAGGGAAAATAAAGTAAAACAAATATATCCTTTGACCAGAATCTTTGCCAATGGATTTAAATTATTTATAACTGAAACCAATGAGCCTCGGAGGCAACCAACTCATACACCGTACCTAGGCAAGATTACTTAGGATGACCAAAATCCTTTTATCTTATTATACTTATTATTCTTAGCTAGTATTTTGTCTTAAAGGTATTTTATGCCTTTATAATACTTATTAGTCATAGTCAAGGTTTAAAGTATCGGTATCGATCGTCATATCAGTCGACCAAAATTAAGATATGTATCGGAGGATATCGTATCGTATCAGAGATACACTAGGATACGCTAAAGATATGCACATAAATGGATAGGAAACACTTTTTTATACACATTTGCATAAAAAAAATTAGTTAAAAAAAATTATATATAACATGTATTATGCATAAACAGTAAATTGAGAGTATCGCACTAAGAATCCAAGGTTTATAATTGACCCATAAATGTAAAATCCTTGTTCTCAACCTTGATTTCCACTTTAGTTAGAGAGAAAAATGATTGGCAGCAACTTTGAAACAAAAACACCTCAAAAAATTATGTTTTTCTAAAAAATTACCCATTTTGGCCATTTTATGACTGTATCAGTGTGTATCGATCGATACATACTGATACGTACCGATACATACCAAAACGTACATTTCACTTCAATTTTGAATTTTTCATAGAATATCGATACGTATCGGTGAGTATCGATGCGTATCGGTGGTGTATCGATGCGTATCAATGTATATCGTAAGATACGTATCGATACATAAGGGTTTTAAAATTTTCATGATACGTATCTGTATGTATCGTGCCGATGCCTACCGATACGTATCGGCCGATACAGCACGATACGCACCGATACTTAAAACCATGGTCATAGTCAATACTTAGTCCTCAGGTATTTTATGTCTTCTTATACTTGTTATTCATACTTAATATATTGGCTTTAGAATGTATCTTAACATTTATAAATTTTAGGGTTTCTTGAATTTTTACAATCTCATGAGACTTAATTAAAAAATTTCTTTTGATCAAATCATCCTAATTCTTAACCTTTGAAGATAAAAACAAACCCCAAATGCAATTAAAACAGAAGCATGGAAGATGTGACGAACTTCCAGTTACAGGTTGTTTGTTTGAAGGGAGCATAGTATACCATGAACTCAAATAACTTCTTATACTATCCGCTCCAATTCTCTGGCATAGCTGAGAGTTTGATTGATAAGTTGTAGTGATGGTATCTCCTTGCAAGGGGCAGACTCCTTTGCTTTCTGAAAAAATACGAACCCATTTTTTATCTCCCACTCGGGGTGATCCTGCACACAACAGATTATATGTTTCTGATCAATTAGTCGTCCTCAAACATCAGACCCCCGCATCATTTGAAGGAGTTCCATTTTAATGCAAGTTTTTGGTAGAACATTTCAATGCAGACATGAGAATAAAGATGGATGTGGAAGTTTCAGAATTCAAACCATTGTTGTTGGACTTCCTTGTAGATCAAGCAGTTTATTTCATAGAAGAAATAAATAAAAACAGGGGCAGATCAAAATATTCCATTTTCATTCTCTTCTTGGCACAAAACAAAGAAGATTCTATGCAATGCTAATGGTAAATATGTAAACAAATTATAACACAACTGTTCAACAAGATTCAAATGATAGAAGAATAAAATAATGGTGAACCCGAAAATAAAACTCGATGTAAAGTGGCAGCACAACAAATTGCTAAACCAAATGAGAGTAAATATGTGGTGAAAATGGGAAAATAAATAAATAAATCTCAAGCAGAACATAATGGTATCAGCTATCATATTTCTGTTACAGGTGGACTCCTGCAAGCACTGTTTTCGCAGGAATCGAGATGAAGGGGAGGAAAATGCATCTATGAAATTCCATTTAGGTAAGATGGTCCACCAATATCCAACAAAACATGGACATGTAGACTCGACAAGGAAAGAGTTACAATCTGAGTAAGGTCTACTACTTTCACTATGGAGTGAATCTGGCCATCAATAATTACATGTAGGAGCTGATTAAGAAAGAAAGACTCCCCAAAAGCTGACACTGGAAATGCAGAATACCAGCTTGAACCTGAGAAATTTTGCACTAAAAAAAATGTATCTTTGTACTAGAAAATATCTCTGACAAACTACATCATTCAAAGTCATGAGGTCATTCCCCTCGAACGTAAATTTAGAAAAAAATAATAAAATAAAAGGATTCAATTGCTAAGCAAATAGTATCAATTATTGAGTTCTAGGAAGTCCAAGGATTTGAGGATCAGCATTGGATGTTGGAATATTAAACATAATTGTCAAGGCGACTAAGCGATCCAAGGCATTGGAGGGGCATGGTTTAATCAGCATGATGGGTGTGTGAATCGCATCGATTGCATGAACGGCATGATGATCGTAGTTCGAGGTGATGCTCGGCATTGGCATCGTTTAATTAGAATTGACGAATGCTTTCTTGCTGCTCCCCCTATTAAATAACCGTGTTGATCTACCACGCTGCTTTGAATGTACCTGAATAGGCGCGTCCACCTAGGTGTCTACAAGATAAAGCGCCCGCCTAGGCATCACCGAGGTTCCCTAGATGTGCAGTATATGCAATATAGCAATGATAATTTTATATTGTTATGCTTATATGCAATAGAGAATCCATATCGATGCAATAAAATATAACTATGCTAGTAATGACCTGATATGAGAAAACAAACAAATAATACACAGCACAGGATACGATATAAACACATTCATCAAAAAACAAAGTAATAAACATAAATCAACTTTAACTCGTGAAGTGTCAAAATACTAATATAAGACATATCGTCACAAGGACTCAAAGCGACGTCTAGGCGTTCAAGGCGTGCGGTCACCTTTCTTGCATCAAACAATATGTGTTGTCTCCTTGGACCCAAGGAGGCTCCTGGACACCTAGGCACCCCTAGGTGACACCTCGACAATTATGATACTTTTTTTTGGTAGGATGATATGATACTAACTGATGACAATCTGGATCATACAATCAGTGAACAGAGTATGATAGTACTACTTGATCAGCTGATCCAATAGATATGACGGATAAGATTCATCCTCATCCAATACTGATATGTATTGTATAATTCAACTGATGCAACAACAAACTTGAAAACCGTGGCACATCGAGTAAAATTCAATTGTAATGTGCATGACACAAACATAACAAAAGCACCTTAACCCACCCCCAAAGAAAAAAAAAAAAAGCAAAAAAGGTACGAGGAACTACCTCTTTGATATATTCAAGCAACTCATGATCAGCTGAGAACATCAACATTTGCTTGGCATTAATAATTGATAGATAATCATACGCCTTCTCGCTACAACCAGCTATTTCATCTCTGCAAGAGGCAGAAAAGGTTAAAAGATACAAAAAACGTCGACTCCAAGTTTCAAACTTATATGAGACAATAAGCTTTTGTTCCCAGATTTAAATTTTCAAATAGGAAGGTAAATTATCTACAAACAGTTCACATGGTTATTTACGAAATAACATTTCACTAAAAGGGTTGCTACGAATGAAAGCGGACCCAACATCGATGGCTCCATAGAATGTCAAATACCAGGGTTGCACTTTGTGTGTGTTCAGAGCACAAGCCATGATTAGGAGTGGCAAATTTTTGACAGACCCATCCAACTCATTATGTCCCACCCTGTGAAAAAGGTCCAACCAAGAATAATGTTGTCCACGATCCTGGTTCAAACAAGAATATTTCTTTGAATTTGAAACCAGGTATCTCTCGGTTTTGACAATTCAGAAAAGCCAAACCAGTGTGTCCGGATTGAAATATTATAGCAAACAAAAAGCCATAGGCGTGGCTTATTATAAGACCTGGACCTACATATCTCTGAACTTTTCCACCCAAACCATGATGAATGACATAGAATGGAGTCTCATGCCAAAACACCCTTTGCAATGTAAACATGTTTTTGGCTCCCACATACATTTACTCAAACTCAATAGCCACAATTGTTGATCAAACTCCAACATGTTACCTGACCGTCTTTGCAAGGAGATCCATGAAATAAACGTAAGTCTCATGTGGAACAGTTTGTCTGGCACTCAATACACGGTTGTAAGCACCTTCCATGAAGGATTGTTCCAATTCCACAGCATGTTTAATACAAGGATTTTCCAGTGCAACAGGTGAAAGCAATTCTAGTTCAGTATGAAACTCAGCTATTCTATTCTGCACAAGAAGCCTAAGAAGGTTAAGGCCCAAGATTGGGTACTCCTGAGGCGATGGAGGAAGGCGGCCACTGTTCCACCAGACAAGAGGAAAATTTGTTAGGAAAGCTTTCAAAATTGAAAGAGTATCTAAAGCTTCATCTGATGACTTCATTGCTTTGTTTCTTCTAGTCATTATAAAGTTACCCAGTATCCGTATAGTAAGGCTTAAGTTGAAAGAAGTCCCTCTCAAAAGCATCTTGGTCTTCTGTCTTAACGCTAAGAACTACAGCATGTTCATATACATCTCCTGAAAGTTCACACCACAACAATCAATTGTGTCTGCATCAGAAAATAACTGCAACTTAACAAAATAAAGAGGGATGTTGTTATGGGCCAACAGAAAACTAAAGGTTTCAACACAGATAGTAGACTGCCAGAAACTTGCTAGGCCAACCAAAGCCCATTGAGTCCAGCCTAGGCAGGCCCACCCTAGTTTCAGACAAACGAGTGTATTGAAACATCCTACTTAAAAGCTTACGCTCATAAGTGGAGATACCCACCGTGTATATAGACCCATCTCCAAGGTCCCAGTTAACCGATGTGCGACCATAGTTCGAGATTTTGGTCGAAACCACCAACACTGAAATCTAGCAAAACTTTTTGGTCGAAACGAAACGCCATGCAACTCTGCAGGTATTCAAAGTTTCAACCGAAACTTCAAGGTTTTGGTCAAAATTCCATACCATTTTTATATAAAAAGCAAGATTTCACTATTTCAACATATTACGAGGTTTCGACCGAAAATAGGAGATTTCGACAAAAAACCCCTTGTTTTGAATTTTTTGGCCAAATCCCTTGCAAATCTTGTTGTAACAATGTGCTACAACACATCTACAGCGAAGATTTGGTGCATTTAAGCGAGATTTCTAGAAAACTCACAGTTTGAGGTATACATGTTTTACCTAAAGATAATTTTTGCAAAATATAGGGTAAATATGTAGTGGTGTTAGGCTTCAATTTGTTATATGTTAGATTATCTAGGGAGCAGTGGGAGTTTAGTACATAGCAGGAGAAAGAAGCTACATGATGTTTTGGTGATTTTATACTGTCATAACTCATAAGCATTGAGAAAAAAAGGAAATTCTTAACCCCCCCCCCTTTTTTTTCTCTTGGATGAGTTGAAAATATGCTAGTAGACAGATTTTTCCTTCCTAACTCATTTTACTTTGGGAAATAAACTAAGACCGTTCTTGGGGTTTCTGAACCAATTTTTTTCTTTCAATCACTAAGAGCCTACTACAAAAGAATGTAAATTTTCCAGATACAAAAACCATGTAAAAGCGTATATATTACCTAGGAGTTTCCTTAATTATATCCACCTCTAAAAACATAAAAAGGTTAGACTTCTATAACCAACTAATGTAGACGTTAGTTCAACTACGAACCAACACTACAGTACGATCGATGTCTTGATATCCTCAGGCCGTCATGTAACGACCGAACATCAAATCCAGTGGCTGATTCAAGCTTCGAATGGTATTCAGCAGATCAACAACTTAAGGGAAGAACTCTCTCACAGAAATCGGTAGGCAATGAAAGAAAAGAAAATAGAAGATAGATAAAGGGGACTATCTCATTCCAGGGTCTCTCAGCCATGGCCTCTCAATGTCTGCATGATCTCTCATCATACTCTCTCTCACAGAGCAAAGCACACAGCTGTGTTTTTCGTTTTCTCAAATTGTTGGGAGACCTCTAAGGGTCGATTATATTACATAGGCAAGGAATGGCTGCCTCCAAAATAGAAACAACCAAAAAGGAAACTTAAGAAAAAGGATAGAAAAGAAATTAGAAACTCCAAAAACAAGTAACTATTGCTTGTGTTCAGAGTAAGTAAAGACAAACTACTAACTACAAAAGGGAAACAAATCTCAGTTCTCTAGAAGCTGTCCGTCTAACTTTCTGTCCAAGACAAACAGAAAATAGAAACTTAACTAAATTAAAAATAAAATTAGGAAATTATGGACCCAAATCACTGTTCACGTGAAACAGTGTTTTTCCCTGAATTTTATTTTTGCTCTCTTCTTCATGCTTTGATCTACATCACCAACAGTGTGTTTTCCATAGCAATTAGGAATAATGATGAACATACAGAAATGGTAGAGTTACGCTCAAGTTAAGAATGCTACTTGCTATTGTCAACTCATGAACAGCATTCGGCGAATCTTCAAACAATGGTGGGAGACTTTTAAATTCTGTCAACAAGACCTGAAAGAGAGAAGTACAGATACTATTAGAAAAAGAAAAATTCTTTCAGGGGAATTTCTACACACCAACACGGAAGAAAAATAACATAAAATTTGGGTAAATAATATTCTATAAGAGGTACTGAAGAAGCAGGTATGAAAAGCAATTATTTTCTTTCATCTTTTTGAAAGATTGCACTTGGATAGGCCATTACAGTTCATGTCATGTAATATCAATTAAAAAAGGCCCCACCATGTCAATGAATATCTGTTTTAATCAAAAATTGAGAAAGTTCCAAATCAGCAGGAGATTATTTGATGCAGGCAAATCACAGAAAGGGGCATTATTTTCATGTGTTGAGACTTCAATCCAGTGGTTTTTCTTTGTAAGTGGCTTCATTAATGAGCCTATAATATAAAATGAGTTCTATTTTATTTTGGGGATTTAGTCTGTTTCTGTTTTCTTTCGCTTTCTAATAGTTTAAGGGGCAAGCTTGAGTCTATCTTAGTTTCTATATCAGTTTAGTTTTCATTTTGGTTTACTATTGCTGGTAGGATAGTTTAAGCTAATTTTTAGGATCTTTTTTATATTTTAGAGTCCTGTGTAAACTAGGAGTTGGACTGCCATGTGGATTCATGGGGTGCATGAGGATGGATTGCCTCTAATCTAAGTCAGATACACTGGCGTTTCTTTGGGTAGATTTCCAACAGTATTTCTTCTTCACGTTATTCTTCTTGTTTCTGCTATCAACTAGGAATTCCAGCAACTGTTCTTACATATCATAGCAGTTATTTGAAAGGTCAAAAAACCTCTGTTCTTGTCCACTCAATTCTAGTTTCCTTTAAAATTCAAATTGGGTTTCGGTATTCATTTCGGCATTAATATTTAACGAAGTTGTAGTAGGATTTTAGCATAGACAAGTGTCACCATTTTCATTTCTATTTATACTTTACAAAGTTGTGGTAGGATTGTGACATAGAAGAGTTTCCTTACTACTGCACACTTTTGGTCTTCTTCTCCAGGTCTCTTCAGCTTGACTAATCCCTCAGTCAAATCATTTCTGCATGTTGTATATTTTCTTTTCTATTGCTCAACATTTCTTCACCATTAACTAAAAGTAAATAAAACCTTAATTACTTCCATAGAAAATTTGATTATCAGCACCCCACGGGTTTCTACTTCCTAATGCCCTTGCTTCTTAGTTTCCAAGGGCCTAAGTGCAACTGTTCTTTCCCTTCCTGCCTGAAACGTAATTGCTTTATTCTATAATCTACGGAACTGTCATATAATTAAAAAATATTCCAATTAGCAACAGTTGCATCTCACAGGAATTGTACCAAAAACAAAATGAACCATGGTAGCTCCCACCCATTGAATGCTCAATGGACTACCATAAACCACATTAATTTCACATTCATTTACCCACACAAGACCAAAGGGATGCATGATGACACTACGTATCTAATTTCAATTTGTTCATTTTTCAACACTAAATTCTCTCCACTTCCGCATAATCAAGGTTGAAAATTCTCAATTTTTGGTCCATGTACATGCAGACTGTATTGAACATACCAATCCTACTCACCAATACCTGGAATGAATAAGAAAATCCTAGTCACAAGAGTAACCCAATCTTTAGAAATATACAGTCAAATGCTTCATGCACACCTTCATTTTTCTGTCTTTGTTTCACCTTTTCTTCATGCTCATCCAACCATTCACCATGTGTCAATAGCACTACACTCGTCTCAATGCAATAAAGCTAGGCCTTTGATGTTTATAAAACTTATAGGAGTGTTTTATCCTTGGTTCTAATCAGAAATGCTTCCCTTTGCAAGAATTTCTTACTTAATCACAAGTAAAACCTCTGTCCACAACTCAATTGTTTTTGGAGTAGCATAACTCTTGAAGTTAAGCCAGTTTTTCACTTAGACCTTTGCTGCTGGATCGACCATTCATTGTTAACTTCAATAACTAGTTGCATTATTTCATCAATAAATTTGCAATCCTGAGATATTTAAAAAATATTGTATGCATTCCAGAGACCTGAATATAAACCAAAGTGGTTCAATGTGTAGACAACAATTCTTCAATTTCACTTTCGTCTTCGCAACATGGCAATAGGAGATTTCCCAATGTATCTAGTCTCATCACACCAATAAATATGAATTTACTCCAATCAAATGAAGTAGCAGATGATCCAAGGGAAAGAGTGATAAGTCAGGGACTTAAAGATTTTTGCACATCGTTCAAGAAGTGAATAATGATCAAATTAAGGCAGCAACAACTTGTAGAGTGACACTACTCCCTCCTCTAGGAAGTTTCTATTGGGTCGGAGTAATTTCTTGCTTCCCTTCTTGTATGGACACTCTGTCCTTCAAGTCTCACAGAAGGACCTTGGAAAGAGTAATTTCTTGCTTCCCTTCTTGATGAGCTTCCTTACTACTGCACACTTAAAGATTTTTGAATCAATACTTCTTCTTCTTCTTTTTTCTTTTTTTTTTTTTTCTTTTTTTTTTTTTTTTTTTTTTT
>NC_056557.1:36040585-36148758 GCF_013358625.1 Macadamia integrifolia
CAAAAAAAAAAAAAGGGTTTGTGTTTGAATCACTACAACATCAATCTAGCTTTCTATTTTGAGCAGAACTTCACAATGTTCTTTATTCCATCTTCGATAACTCCAAACCCATAGTTTGAGACTCAAAATAGTTAGATCAGAACAGCATTTGGTATTGTATAAACTTAACTTCCATGATATGCACTTACCAATATCTTCTAAATCAACAGATATCAAGAGCAAATTCAGCATCAATTTCAAACAATTACCCCAGACCTTGCTTCAGGTCCCATGAAACCAAAAGGGAACTGAAAAAAATATCGAAAATATTTGTATAAATCCATGCTCCACTAAAATTAATCCATGATTTAAGATTTCAAGATTTATCTAAACAATATATACTTCCTAAAACCCCAAAACTAAAGGCATTAAATTGAAGTTAAATTTTCCCCCCCAACAAGGAACAACAGGAGAAAACGTTACCTTGAGCTGAGAGAGGAGATGTGCGCAGGTATCGAGATCGTTCCTAACAAAAGCAGCCTTGAATCGCTCAAACAACTGAGACACCTCAGTAAGCTTCGGATCCATGTTCTTTCTCTCTCTAATTTATTCGTCTCAACCGCTCTGCAACTATCTCTATTCTGGCAAGTTTATACGAGAGAAGAGAAGTGAGAAAACGAGAAAGTACAAAAATGGGCCAGATGCGACAATAATGCGGGAACGGATACGTACGGCAACTAAATCGCAGACGGCAATAATATTTTTTTAATAATTCGGCGCAATAAAATACATACGGAAATGATACGGTACGTGTTTAATACGATTGCCCTATAATAATCTGTGAGTAAAAATACGGATTTATTTTGGTATTAAGAAGGTTCTAAAACTGACTGTTTGCAATTAAATTCTAAACTCACATGCTTCCATGAACATTTAAATCCAAAATAGCTTTCCAAATTGGAATCATTTCTACATCTATCATAGCAAATAATATATATCTTCCCAAGAAATAATATTAAAAGCATGTGAACCTTGGAGTACAGTTGCTCTAGAGCATGTGGACCTTGGATGAACATTGGGTAGCAAAGGATTAAAACAAGGAAACAGTTGCTCTAGAGAACACAGCCCAACTCTCTGTTTTCCTCCAACAATGGTGTCGTAAGGTTTGAAGCAGCCAAATGTGGTCAGTTTTGCTGGGGAAACTTGGAGTACTCTCTTCAATGCCGAGAGACATCTTTGGACAGGGACAAAGAAAGAAGCAATAGGGCATAAATGTAAATAAGTGTCAATAAGGCCGGCAAGCCATGATTTATTTAGAAGGAGCAAATGGCAGCCATTGTGTCTCTCCCTTCCCTGTATTCGATTTCCAGAAGCAATTTCAGTGTCACTTCTAATTTCTCCCCTTCTTTGAGTCCTCCGCTACGATCCCTTCGTTTTCAAAGAAGCCGCATGGAGAATCGTTCTGTGTATCTGATGACAAAGAAGTCCCCAGAATCGAGAAGGGTTATGTCGCTTGCCGCCGAGGACACTGTAATCACAGCAGCGGAGGAGAAGGAAGAATCTCCGGTTGACGAGCCCGTTTCGATTCCTGTCTCACCTTCCGACATGTTTACCATGCTCTTCCAGGCAGAAGGGACAATGGCTGAATCTAATGTTCCGACTGTGACCAAAGCTTTACAGGAAATAGAGGGAGTAGGTGATATAAAGGTTCAAATCGTTGAGGGTATTGCCAGTGTTGTCCCTTCTGCCTCATAATCGATCCTCATCTCAAGGGAAAGATCAACTCAGAATGCTTAAAGAAATTTGCAGATGCAGCAGAGAAATAAAAAGGAATGAAACCCGATTGCATCCATTCACAGAGAGAGGGGATTTCACTCACAGCGAATGGAGATCGTCGTCACCGTCGCCGCTGCACTTGCCGCTGCCGCCGTTGAACTAGCCGTTGCTGTCACCGCCGCTACCGTTTCTCAGCCGCTGCGAGCTTTGGTTTTCAGTTGCAGACAAAAGGAATGGGTTGCCTTGGGGATTTTGTGAATGAATAGTTTTAGGTTTAGTTTTTAACTAAACGCAGCAATTGGGTTGAACGATTAAAACACGTATAATTCGTGTATAATACGGAGACGTATAAAAACCGAGTATTATACGGATTTTTCATATATATGTTCGGCAAATACTACATTATTGAATTAAAAGTTCGGGGTAAATAATCGTGTCGGCTAGTGCCGATAACGATTCAAATTGGCAGCTGAAATCCGTCAGAATTGGCTGGAAATTGACGGAAATAGCGGGAATCGGTCTGAACCTGCCGGATCGATCAGTGCTAATTCCGATATGAATCGGTTGGTCCGACCAATCCAATTCTAGGTTTTTTAAATCATACCATGCCCTTTCTTTGATGGTCAATGCATCTTTTTGGTAGCCCCAATCAGTGTTATCAATTCTAGCCCCAATCAGTGTTATCAATTCGGCCGAATAATTCACGAATTATTCAGCCGAATCGAATTTTACCGAATTTTATCAAAAATTCTGACCGAATCCGAATTAAAAATAAAATTCGGTAAAATTCTCAATTTTCCCAAAAATGAATATAAAACACGAATAATTCGGACCGAATCCGAATTAAACCGAATTATTCGGTCCACTTAAATAGTATTTTAAAAAAATAATAATAATAATAATAATAAAAACCCAATAAGCTTTTTTGACCGCTTTTTTGACCAAATCCTTAAATTAATCAATCGAATAATTCCCGAATCCGAATTTGCTAATTATGGCCCCAATTAGTTTCAATGCTTTGATTGATCCTTGTAAAGAATGTGTTTTGATGTGGAAATTGACATCCATACAGGATTTAGAGTTTACCTATCCACAAAATTAAAAAATCATTCAATCCGTTACAAACAAGACATAGGTGTATGATATTATAAAATTTCTTACGGCCGCTAGATTATAATTCCATACCGCAAAAAAAGTTGGATAACGATTAGACAATTTGCCAAGGTACCTACGCAACTAATGGTGTAAAATTGTTTAAGAATGGTTATTTCTTTGATTGTTACAATAAAGACAAGTTCAGCTTTCAATGCAAGCAATGCACGAAAAATTGTACAATGTACAAAACTATACACACCCATTAAAAACAAGAGAAGAAAAATAATACAATATATGCAATTTGATTCTCACTTGGTCACTTTTTCACTTTCTCCTTCTACCTTGTTGGCTTTTCACCGTCTTCTCTACCCCATGGATATATCTCTCCTTTTATAGGCTCTTCTTCCATACTTAAGGAGACTCCACCATTTTTAGTAGACTATTTATCTTCCACTCTCTTGGAAGTCTCTACTTTCTTGAAGACTCCACTACTTGAAAGACTCTGCACTCTTCCATGTTCTTGAAAGACTTAACTTTCTTGACGATTTCACCGCTGAAAACTTCACACATTTTTCATGAAATATCATAATGGAAAACACAACTAAACCATAGAACCAAATCCATCAACGGGTCTAGTTAAAAGAAACTAAGCCCAACATTTTTCATCCTCTTATCTACACAATTATATGTTGTTGTTTGTGAGGGAGAAAGGTAGTCATAGATGGTTGGTTGTGAAATGACAATCCTCCCTTTTTTGTTGAAGTAGGGAGGGCCTCCTTCCCCACCATTCCGAACTATTATTGATAGCAATTTGACCAAGCAAATGGTGAAAAAAAAACAATAAGCAAGGGGTCCAACTATATACAAGGCTAACTCGGAAAACCTAAGGCTTGCTTATCCATGAATGAAAGGAATCTCTTCCAGTTTTCTATGCTAGTAGCTTATGTAGTGGTCAGCCATCTAAAGCTCACTAAGCTTCGCTCTCCCCCCCCCCCCTCTCTTAATGAGCTAAAGTGGGTGTTGACCATCTATGACTTATCAAGTCCTATTCAAGCTATAAGGGACTCTACTTCATGTAATCGGTAATCAGCCAGTAATGCCCCCTTCATTTGCTTACCTCCTTCCTGCCAAGAATGTTGATTGGCTATAAACTAACCGCTAGAAGGTCATCCTCCGGATGCCACTTCTAGTGCAACATATGATGATTATTTTGTATTCATTTTTTATCATAGTTTGTAATGGTAATGGCAAATCAAAACTAGTCCTTGTTGTTGTGTTATTTCTAATTATTTCTAATATTGTAACACTTGTGGATTACCACATAATTCTTCCATGTAACATGATTAGATGACCATACAAACACTAGGATAGCCTAGTGGTGGTAGCTTCGGCTTGTGGAGCTGACACCTAACGGAGGAGGTCGAGGGATCGAACCTTATCATAAGCATTGTGTGAGTGTGTGCATGTGTGTGTTTTTCTTATTTATTTTGTATCCACCCGTGGGTTGTTCAGATGGTTAGGGCGAACTGGGGATTGTGTGGATTAGGCGCACGGTCTCAGGTTCGATTCCCTATCTGTACACCTGCGATTTAAGTGGAGATCATGGCGGTGGATTGCTATGCTACTCTCCCCAAGGATTAGTCGAGGTGCTCGCAAACTAGCCCGGACACCTTGGTTAACAAAAAAAAATAAAAAATGATTAGATGCCCACATATGAAGGACTTCCTAAATGAACCATGTAAAGAATCTTTTACCATATAGGTCTCATGTTAATTTTGTACTTTATGAGTTCACGAGTCATGATTGGCTCCGTTTGGTTGCAAGGGGAATTAAGGGAAGGAAAGTGAAACTTTCATAGTAAAAAAACAAATGTTTGTAATCATTACCCCATGGGACTATATCATTAACTTCAAACTATTTCATATTTGATTATTAGATTTCACTTTACCTTGCATCCAAAACCCTTTGCATTACATGTAAAAGGTGTCATTACTAAATATGATAAAAAGGAATGTAGTAGTTTATATAGTTTATATAATCATATGGAATCACGCGGAATAATGATTACAAAAACTTCTTTTTAAATATAAAAATTTCACTTCCCTTTCCCTTAGATATCCCTTGTAACTAAATATAGCTAAAGGGCAATTGTACAAAGTGGTAAGAGTGGATTCAACATATCCATATAGTTTTTAATGTGTTAAGCAAATATGAGCATATTATAAGGATTACCATATGATTGAAAGTTATGGCATGCAAGTATTGGTGTGGTGGTGTTGCAAATGATCTAGTTCCCACTGGCCACCTTAGCCACACAACAACTTATGTAGGGTGTAAATTTATATGTAAGGTCACATCCTTTTATACTTTATGGAAAAATGATATATACATCAAGGGGATATAAGATATAATGGAATCTCACACATTAGCACATTATTGACCATCGGATGAGACATGAAGAATCTTAACCGTTGAATCCATCCCCTTAATCCTCCCCTCTATGCATCTCGCTCCTCCCTAGGTAGTTCATGTACTGTTGACATCGCCATTGCACATCCTTAGATTCAGACAAAATTTAGCTACTGCCCGAATTGCAGCCAAGTAGCTGCAACACCTATGGCAACCAACGAAATGGAATCTAAAAGGGTATTTTAGAAAATACTATAACTTAGAAAGGTATTTGTGAACCCTAAGGGGAAGTGAATTATTCCATTTCTTTGGCTGCCAGCAAGGGGTTGCAGCTAATTGGCTGCAATTCGGTAGTAGCCAAATTTGTTCCCTTACATTCTCTCCCCTTCAGACATCGAATAACACAAAGTTCTCTAAGAAACATCCCCTCGCTACTTATGCTTGCAATCTCAACCTTCAATTGTAGGGTGTGGCGAAGTGGTTTCCCCAATAATTTATGGAAAATGAGTATTGACAAAGACAAAATGAAGAGTATTTTGGAATTAAACCCAAAATCAAGGATTGGGCAGAGGTGATTAATGGTTACCTTAAATTGTAAACCAAATGTTTGCTATAAAATTGGTTGTAATCCCAAGAAAAAATATATACAATGAAATGACCCTCCCATCTCTCACACTGGAACCTAAAACTTAAGTTTATTCTTTCCTTATCTTTTTTTTTTCTCCTTCAATTTTCTTTGTCATATAGGTGCTCCAAGCACTTCATTGGTATGACACTAAGGCATTTTTGTTTTTGGAATCAGAAATCTTACGTGAAAAGAGAAGTTACATATAAAAAGGAGGAACTTTCATTAAATATATTGAATATTTATATATATATATATATATATATATACACACTAATAAAAGGACATGTGTAAATGCACGTGGCTGAGAAAGAGAAAGATGTATTTCTATCATATATGATATCCATTGAAGCAATTAATAATTTAAGATGACTATTAAATTTCAAATAATGATAGACAATTACAACATATTTTTAGACAATCAATTGTAAGAGAGATGCCTCTCTTTAGTAAAATGTCTTTCTGTTTCTCTCTCTAAGAGATTTAGTTACAAGCTATCGAGAATGGGTTCTTTAGTTTAGGAACCTTGAATGTGGATGAAAATAATCTTGGAGTCTCTGAAGAGAGAACGACATTGACGCACTTTCTTTTTAAGCTCTTTCTATAGCCTTGGTTACAACCAGAGAAATCTGGAGTTCAGAAGCTTGTTAACGATAATGCAATCACAATCACCAATTTCATCATTGTGTAATCAAAAATGATTTTCTTATAAGGTTCATAAAAACAACAATGTAATACTTTCATGTAAAAGAGCACATCACAAAAATAGAAAATCAATTGAACATTATTGAAAGATTTGTAGAACATATTAATTCTTGGTATTAATGGTTTGCTTGATAGTCTCAACTCTTTCTTTTATAAATTCTTTTACTTGGCAATTTGGGGTCACTTTGTTACAGATATCCAATGTTGAAGGAATCCCTTTTTAACCATTTCTTTTTTCAAACGGATCTAAAGGCAATCACATGCATCCAGTATAAAAAGTTTGTCCATTGGAAATTATTAGAGCATCTAAGTCCTACGTGCTCAATTGAATCTCCAATTAAGCGGTGGCTGTTGAGAACTTAGGACTCAAAGGGAAGTAAGAGTTGGTCGGATTGCATGAAAATAAAATAAGGGATAGAATTTGAGACATCTTTGAATCTGAGATCCAACCAACTCTAAAGTGAAACCTTAGTAATTGCAACCCTCAAATACTCAAAATATATAATTTAACAGCATCCATAAACCAAATTAATACCGTAGTCACTATTACTTTTTTAAAACCAAAACACCGCCAATCCCATATAAGAAACAGAACTCACGAGGATCACATTATTGAAAGAATTTCTCAATATCTGCAAAAGAAAAACAACAACATAAATATCAAAACCAACGAAGCAAAAAATCCTCAAAATAAGAATGAGAGAAGCAACAAAACAAAACCCAACCAGTGGTGAGAGCCTTGATTGTCCCAGCATGCCTTCATCTGAAATCCTTAAAGTTTTCTTCAATCGATCGAGGATTATGAAGCCATGAGGTCCTTTCATACCTGAGACAAGTTAGAGGGTTAACCCAACATTAGATACGATAAACCCATAAATGAACGAAGAAAATCGAACATTTAAAAAGTATGGATTAAAAAAAAAATTTTGAGATTCAAAAAAAAAAAAACAAACAAACAAACAAATTTTAGAAGATAAGAAGTGCATTATAGGATCAAAGAGCAAAGATGAATACCTTAAATTAAATCATTGGATAGGAAAAAAAAAACTTAAAGAACTGTATAAGAAACCTTACAATAACTTACTTGGAGCCAAAGAAATAACAGAGAAAGGGAGCTCTTGGAGCTCTCTTAGAGCAGATTGTGGACTTTGGGAGAGAAGACCAAAGAGGAGACACAAATCTCTGATTTTGTTACCTAATAAAGGGAAGAGAAGAGGGAAGATTTTATTTACTAATAAATAGGATAAGAGAAAGATTTGGAACGTGTATGAGAGAGAGAGAAATAACGGATGTTGGGTAGAGATAGGAACGTGTGTGAGAGAGAGAAAAAAATATTTCTGGTTTTGCTTTCTAACAAAGGGGAGAGAAGATGGAATATTTTATTTACTAATAAATAAAATAAAAAATGTTTCAAAAAAATAATAAATACATGGTTGGAGAGAGATTCTATTTCCTAATGAAGGAGAGGGAAGCGATTTTTTACTAATAAATAAGATAAGAGAAAGATTGAGTGCAAATATTCTGAGCTATTGTTGTAAGAGACAAAAAATTGAAAAATCCTGAGATATTGTAGTTGATTTTTTTGTCTTCTCTGTGGTATATATAAGAAAGAATTCCATGCAGTAAAAACCTTTAAAGTTGATGAAAGATTATTGAAAGATACAATTTTTATGCAATAAATCTCTCCATAATTTTGTGCCTATTTTTTTTATCCCTTTAATATGTAATAATTATAATTAATGACACCCATTTCTCCTCCATGTTTAGAGAGTGAGTGAGAGAAAGAGAATTATAGAGAGAAAATACCCCTTTCCTTGACGTTTAGATTTTGTAATGGATGGAATGAGAGATTTTAGGAGCCGTTTTTTTTATTTTTTATGGTATATCTCTCTCTATATTTACCTTTTTAATATTTCCATAATTATTTATAATTCTCTCTATGGAGAAACTCCCTCCATTGTGCTCCACGTTTTTTTTTTTCAAAGAGAATGAGAGAGAGAGAGAGAGAGAGAGAGAGAGAGAGATTTAAGGAGGAATATTATATGCCTTTTTTAAAATCATTTTTAGAATTTAATTAATTAATAATTATAATTAATTATTATTCTCTCCTTTCTCCTACACGTTTAGAGAGAGATAGAGAAATAGAGAATTATGGAGTGTTTATTATTATTAATTTTTTTTTTTAGTATATCTCTCTCCATAATTGTTCATTCCATCACCATTCTCTATAATTCTCTTTATTTCTCTCTCCACTCTCCCCCTTTCTCCTCCATGTTTAGAGAGAGAGAGAGAGAGTAAGAATTATATAGCTTATTATTATTATTTGTTTTATCTTCCATTTTGAGGGGTGAGAGGATGAGTGGGTTTAGGGTTTATAATTCTATGTCTTTTTAATACTTAATAATAATTATAATTATATGCCTTTTTAATACTCCACTCTTCCTCTTTCTCCTCCACGTTTAGAGTGGGAGAGAGTGAGAATTATAGAGTTTATTATTATTATTTGATTTATCTTCCATTTTTAGGGGTGAGAGGATGAGTGGGCTTAGGGTTTATAATTATATGCCTTTTTAATACTTAATACTTATAATTATATGTCTTTTTAATATTCCACTCTCCCCCTTTCTCCTCTACATTTAGAGAGAGAGAGAGAGAGAGAGAGAGAGAGAGAGAGAGAGAATTATAGAGAATTTATTATGATATTTGTTTCATATTCCAATTTGAGGGGTTTTTGGTCATTTGTGGATTTTTTTTCAGTGTTTTTTTGTCATTTGGAAATTTTTTTTTGGTAGATGTAAATGATTTTTTTGTCATTTTGAAAAAGTACACCAAAGACAAGGAGTACGTACTTTTATATAGTAGTATGATATACCTAAACTTTTTTTTTTAATGATATTTCAATGGTTTAATATTGTCTTTCTTTTTTGTTGCAAATTATTGAACATATCATATGCTATAAATTTGATTTATATAGATTAATAAAACGGCACTGTGACATAGAGATAACAACCTTAAACAACAGGATTTCAATACTATGGTTAGCATTTTTTCTGATGATCCATCTTATAAATTCTTAATAATTGATGTCCTTTTCCTTAACACCAGAATTCCAAGGCTCTAGTCAGCCTCATAGACTTTGTTGATAAGATTAAGAAACAATAAAGTACTCTCTTTTTTTGGGGGGAGGGGGATACATAGGCCATAATAATAATAATAATAATAATAACTAACGATGTAGTTATAAGTGGATGGGTTTTCTGCTAAAGCAAAAGTTTTTCTTATCCAATAAAAACAAAAAAATTTCATATTAACATCATGTTTCAATGCGATATAGCAATCTTGACTATGATGATATAAGAAAATGAGCAAGAGAGTGGTAATCAGTCACATCGCTACTAAACTAGCATGCAAGGCAATGGGTGAGCAAGAGAAGGCATCGACCATTGCCAGGGTCAGGGGTTGGGCAGTCTTTTCATGCAAGCCTGTGTCTACGCATAGAAGCCGAGACCGGTTACATTTCTTTTCCCCATAAAAAATAGCCTTGATCAACCACATATCAAATTTCATACTTAGATCAACCATATAACCACCTAGGTATTGACATAATCCTTGGTATTTTCAGATATATATTTCTTTTTTCACTTAATTTTCAAAATCTTATTTTGCCAATTTGAAAACTCTATTTTGGCAATTGCAACATAATATATAAATAGTGAATCTCTTGCTCAACTTATCCACAAAATTTCTCTATCCAATCTACCAGCTGGCTAATATTATGTCAGTACCATAGAGAACTCTTCAGACCGGTTTGATACTTTGATTAAAAACAAATGCAATTTCTAAATTGGCCTTTCTTATGAGTTCTTAATTATAATAAATTTTATACCATACTACTATTAAAAGAGGAAGTAATTCTTGTTATTACTCCTCCTTAAATCTCCCTCTCTCTCTCTCTCTCTCTCTCTCTCTCTCTCTCTCTCTCTCTCTCTCTCCATATGTAAATCTCTATAATTAAAAAATTCCAAATGACCAAAAAACTCGTCAAAATGGAATGAAAAAAATAATAATAATTATCTCTCTCTCTATTTAAATCTCTATAATTATTTAAAAAAAAAATATCACTCATTCTCTCACTCCTCAAAATGGAAGATGAAAAGAATAATAATAATGAACTCTCTATTTAAATCTTTATAATTAAAAAAAATTCCAAATGAACAAAAAACCCTCAAAATTGAAGATGAAAAATAATAATAATAATTTCAGATTTTATGTTAAATTAATCCCTAATAACTAGGAATTATTTGGGGAGGGGAAGTTTTAAATAAAGGAAACAAATAACACTCCGTGGGAGAACTATTTGGGGATAGGGTTGAAACCTCTCTCTCTCTCTCTCTCTCTCTCTCTTCTAAACGGTCGCCAACCTCCCCAAGAGTCCATTTGCAAAACGACACTTCACTTCCCACCACATATATCTCTCTAATCATCTTTCATACACCACCCCAATCACTCTGCTTCTCTCTTTTTACAAGATTGCAACCTCCTTTGCACTGACACTGATTGCCACTACAAACCTCTGCCACAATGGAGAGCCTATCGGAAATCTCACTCTAATCCTCAATTTATTTTGTTCGTCATTTGTTTCTTTTTGTTTATTTCAAACAAAGGTGAGGCAAGTTGTTCATTGGCTACCATTTCTTTTAATTTTTTTTTTTTAACTATTTCCCTTTTCTTTTTACCAGATTCTTATATACTTCCTTTATCATGTGAAGTTCTTGATGAAGAAAGGAAATACCCTAGAGAAGACTCAGGAGGATCTGGTTTTTTTTTTTTTTTTGCTAACGACGGATATCCAAGCCTTCAACCTGACTAGTCCTGTGGGCCTATGCTAACCCCACAACTGTATGGACTAGATCATACCAAGGTTGAATGAGAACTATTCAATTTTCATTGAAAGCAATAAAGAGCACTAAACACCCCCGTGTGAGTGGCATAGTTGGTGAGCAATGAACTTGGTACGAGCCATAAACTTGGACGTCCTAGGAGGATCTGGTTATGAAAATATTATCTCCTGTAGATAAACTTGCAATGTTGGAGAGGATCCTAATCCATCATATCCGGATCAACTACACACACTATTTTAGATGATAGATGCCCAACTTAAGATGGAAATGAGTGATTGTCTTATATATTGTTTGAAGTTATTTTTTATTTTTTTAGAAAATGTTTAGAAATGAACCTTTCTGCTACATTTCTCCTTCATTCTCTCTCTTCGCTTTTCTTCTCTCCCTATCTCCTTATTCTTTGGAGTCTTGCAAATCAAACCAATGACCATATCAGACCTCTCTCTCTCTCTCTCTCTCTCTCTCTCTCTCTCTCTTGTATGTGTATATAACATGATATTTTCCTACTTACTACTCACTTCTCCGACTGAAACTTGGGCTAAGACGTTACATTACTTCTCCTTGATATGTAAGGTTAGAGTTCTGAAGTTCCTACCATTGTAGAATGGTGGTTTATTATGTATCGATTTAGTTTGCTTGTCTCAAAAGCACATGTTTTCCAAGATTATGATATTTCAATGACTAGACGAATGGGGACTAAAATTTCATGTTTTTATTTAGGTTTTAAAACTTGGGATCGATCATAACTGATATTGATCCAAATTGGACAGGTATTGGTTGGGATCGGACTAGACCGGACACATTTACCCCTTTTATATAAAAAAGAAAAAAAAGAAAAAAAAAATTGGTATCTTGAACCATTTTACCCTTTCCAATGGATCGATATTGGATGGTCACGATTGGGGACAATCTCCGATTTCAATCCGGGTGATCTTGATCAGTCCAATCCGAATTTTAAAACTATAGTTTTGACACAATAAATTAAAGTACTTCATTTCTGGTTTGGAATGAAATCATTCAAAAACCCACCAATCCAACAAAGTCCATTTTCTCTAAATCACAAGGGGTTCTATTGGAATCCCTGAAATGGATCAAAAATTTGTGCATTGTGATAATACTTATCCAAACAAACTCTTCCATGTTATCTAATGGGGGAACCAAAAAAAAAAAAAATTCCTCAACCATTCTCCACATTATTTCCCAAAAGTGGGGTTTTTGAGTGTTAAAGAATTTTTTTTTTTGGGTCGAAAGTGCTAAAGAAGTTATTTAAATTTATAGTACTAAATAGGTGTATGGTGTAAATATTCTTTTGTTATAGCAAACTAGGAGTTGTTAAATATTTCTAAACTTTGAGCATCTAAACTGAATTGGTACTCATTAATTAAATTTATATATCTTTGCGAATTAGCTAGTGGTTGAGACAATGGCTTTTAGTCCTACAAAAAATTAGCATTGAAAAATTATTGACAATGTTGAAAGAGTTACTTTGATTTAAGAGAGATTCACCACAACTAGAATTGTGTACTTAGACCACGAAAATTGATTCTTTTATTATAGCAAACTACGAGTTCTTAATATGTCTATTTTCCTTAGCATCAAAATTGAATTGTTTACTCATTACAATCTCTATTGTAGTTTTAATGTGGGATCAAGTATACATTGACTCATATTTTGAAAATACAAGTGCATATCGGTACACACGTGCAAGTTTGCTAGTATATATATATATATATATATATATATATTTAACGAACTTCCAAGAGCCACTTAGGACTTTATTGGTAAAACCAACTTTTTTTTTTTTCGAGTGTATACTGATTCTACCTCCACATCTTCTACAAGTGTATATAGAAGCTGCCTTCAAGGGGACTCTTCTTATTTATACTCTACCAATTTCACGCGATGTGTTCTTAAATTTCAGTGAAGATACTAAGGAGAACTTCACCCACCACCTCTACAACGCATTAGTTGGAAAAGGAATCCACACCTTTAGCAACGATGATGGAAAACCATGGACAGGTGAGATCTCTTCAAAAGTGCTGAAAGCAATTGATGGGTCGAGGAATGCTATAGTTATTTTCTCAAGTAGCTATGCTTCAACAAGATTGTATCTTGAGGAGCTTGTGAAGATCCTTGAATGTAAGAAAAGGATTGGTCAAACTGTTTTTCCTGTTTTTTACGATGTGTGTCCATCAGATGTCCGAAATCAAACTTGTACCTTTGAGCTAGAATTTGTGAAGCATCAGGAGTTTTTCAAGGAGAACATAGAGAAGGTGGCGAGGTAGAGGGAAGCCCTAAAGATAATCGCCAGTTTATCTGGTTGGCATCTTCCAAATATTGCTAATGGGAAACCCCTATTCTCAAGTATTTTTTTTCTGGGACAAAGTTTTCTGTGCATGAGAGGCCCCTTGAGCCACAAATACAGGATCATGCAACAACCACCGTGCCCCTGTGTGTGGACACAGGGGCCTTTGGTGGATATAAAACATGAGTCCAAATCAGGTCCTTGTATGAGAACCATTTTCTTATGGTGCCAGCTGATCTACACATGGAATCCACTTGTTCTGTCTCTTCTTGTAATAGGTTTTCACATTGAGTGGATTCCATGTAGAGATCAGACACCATACAAGAACCATTCTCGTACTAGGACCTGATCCAAACTCACAAAACACTTGCTTTTTTTTTTTTTCCTTTTTGGGTAAAGGTTTTCTAAGGCTGAGGCATATTGCACATCCTCTCACATGGGATTATACTAGTACTTCTAAGATAGAAAAAGAATAAAAAATCATTGTGAGATGGTGTTGAGTACCTGCTTGCTCACAAAACCCTCTCCCTTTTTTTTTTTATAAGAGAAAGAATGACGCCCATTGGCATTCTCCATGCCCAAACACAACTGCTAGTTTCAAGGGCTATGAAAAGATGCCCTTCCCCCCTCTAAACCAGGGCTGTGTCTAGCGGGGCATGTGAATGTGGATGATCAGCTTTCTTTTCCCCTTTTTTTTTTGTGAAGAGATCTCTGCCTTTAATTGATTTATTTATTGAGTATGTTCAGCTCTATTATTGTTTTGGTCTCTTCACTGCCTCATGTCCTCTCTCCTCTATTTGTGACCAACCACCTCCTCTTCCTTGCTGGTGACCCCCCAGTCCTTTTCCACTCATGTCGTCTCTCCCCTATTTGGGGTTTTAACGGTTTTGGTGGATATGTGGTTTGGTGTTTTGGGGATGAGAGTTTAAAGTTCAAAAAGCAACTTCATCTACAGCCGTTGGAACTAATGAGAACAAATGTCAGTCATTGGTGAAGAATTGGTGGGCAATTGTTGATCAAGAATTGGAGACGAGCCAAATCCCTCCTCTAGAGGGGGAAGTTGGGTGGATTTTTTTGTCTTTTTTTTTTTTTGTTTTCCGTCCTTCATTGTATAATGGAAGGGAATTTTGGGAAGGTAATAAAACCCTATAAGGTTTTCCAGCCACTTTGTAAGGATCTACTGAATACCCCTTCAGAGAATAGATCCACATCTCGTACGATCACTTGGTCATACAGGCGAGCAACCAATATATATTCCACTTTTTGCCATTACATGGGTGAAGAGTGGTATATTTAAAAGCAAAAAAGACAAGTATTGGATGCTCACCTGTATGACAAGGTGATTGTACGAGTAGCTGATCCAATCTCATACATTCACATGTCCTTCCTCCCACTCCCCTCCCCTCCCCTCCCCTCCCCTTTCCTTTAAAAAAATGAAGGTGAAAATCTTATCTCTGTAGATGCTTCTACTAGTGCTTTTATATGCCCACGGTGCCTTCTAGGGAATCCTTCCCCCCCCCCTCCCCCCCAAAAAAAAAAATCCCTTATATTAACAAAGAAACATTGCATAAAAAGAAGTATAAATGAGATGAAGATGTTGAGGTGGATGAACAACAAAATCATAAATATAAAAAATGATAAATTAACATATTTTTATGACACTTTAGGAGTGGCTCAATAGGTGATAAATTGATAGAGAGTCATTTAAAATGGTTTGGACTTTGAACATATACAACGAAGGCCATTTTTTTTTTCTTGAGTGGAAACGAGGCCATTGAGTGCACTACTAAGGAGAGATATGGCGCATATTAGATGAACAAAAAGAATAAGGAGTGTGTTGAAAATCACTTTGGGAGAAGTAGGTGGAGGTATGATGCATTTGTGGATGTCTTTTGACATTGTGTTAACGTTCTTTCCTCCTTTATCTTACTTCTTAGTTTAATTGATTTTGTCTTCATTCAAAATTGATCAAATCATCATGTTTTTATTAATTTAAAGGGGAAAAAAAATATGTCAAGGAGTGTGTCCTATGACAATGCTCCCATGTGTCACTCTCTATATCTCCTCCATTCATGAAAAAACATCATTGCCCTTATTTTGGGGAGGAGAAAGATAGACACAGGAGCATTGGCATAGGCTATGCTCTTGGACAAAAAACTATTTCCCTAATTTAAAACACTTAATTTAGCCTATAGTTGACCATTTAAATTTGGTTTTAGGCAAAAGGTTGAGCATGTTGTTGAGTTGGGCAACCATGAGCCTATCTCTTTCACACCCCCAAGGAAAAGAGGATTCAAATCCTCTCCAACAGGGTGGAGAGGGATTAGCAAGACACAAATAGGAGAGAGAGTGAGAGACAAAATAGGAGATAGAAAGTGACACCCCCTATTTCGTCTCTCCCATATCACTTTCTCTCTCCTGTTTGTCTTGCTAGTCCCTCTCCGTTGGAGGGTTGTTGGAGAGGATCTAAATCCAAGAAAATATGCCCTTGCCTTTCCCTACATAGGTTGTACATGAGTGTCCAATGTGCGTACATGGAGCAAGCAACATGTCCAACCTCTGCCTTTTTCCTTTTTTAATTGGGAGAGATTTAGAATTCTATATTTGAGTCTGGCTCTCTTTCCACCTGAGTCATGTAACCCTTGCATCAACACCAATATTAATGAGATTTTTTATTACACAAAAGGATGGGGTGCTGTTTTTCACACTAGTGCATGGATGCAGGTGTTACCAAAAAAAAAAAGTGACATAGGGAGGTATATTTCTTTACCATGAAAAAATATATGACCAAATTAGTAGAAATTTCTGATCCTACCACCAACATTTCAATCTTTGTTTTTTTTTTTGGGTGGAACATTTCAATCTTGTGATCAAGGATTTCAATGAACGTAAGACTGTCCAATCCACGGATCCTTTTATTGGTGGTGTTAGGATGTTAAAAAAAGATACGGTTTATTTCATTTTTAATTTTCTAACCAAGTATCCCATGTTGCGTAAGATTTGCCTGTAGAAACTGAACCGTTTCATTGTTATAGGCGTTTGGCATCCATGACTTCATATGAGTAAGATTTACATCGGATTTGTCCATTTAAAATTCCTACCCGTTAGGCATCCATGTTGCGTAAGATTACGACTGAAAATTGTAAGGTTTTCGGATTTAAAATTTCTAGGTGTTTGGTTCTACCTGTTTGGTGTCCTTACACCGTATACTGTATAACGTATATTGTATAGCGTAAGGTTTACGTCTGTACCATTTACTCCAGTTTAAATTTCTAGCCGTTGGTATTCTGAACCTCGCACCGCCTCAAGATAAATCTCGAAGATTTCCGTCTGATCCTTGCACCGCCTCAAGACAAATCTGGAAGATTTTAGTCCAAACCGAGAAAAACTTACTGTTGGACAAGGAAGGAGAAGAACGGGAGGGGCAGGGGAGAGGGAGAGAGCGGGGCAAAGAGAAGCAGAGAGAGTGCTGTGGAGGGAGAGAATTGCAAAGTGTGTGAGGAAAGTAGTGCGATCGTCTCTTGGTAGGGTTTGTTCATGCTGTTCATGCTTCAGACCTTACTTGAAACTTGAAATTCATAGAAAATGAAGGGTAGAGAGAGAGAGAGAGAGAGAGAGAGAGAGAGAGTGCTATGGAGGGAGAGAATTGCAGAGTGTGCGAGAGGAAAGTAGTGCGATCGTCTCTTCTATTTTCTCCCTTGGTAGGGTTTGTTCATTCTGTTCATGCTTCAGACCTTACTTGAAACTTGAAATTAATAGAAAATGAAGGGTAGACACAGAGAGAGAGAGAGAGAGAGAGAGAGAGAGAGAGAACCAACGAATTTGAAAGTCCGTTTTCGAAGACGTGAATCAGATTCAGTGAAGCAGTACTTGGATGCAAGATCTACCGAAAGCGTGGATCGAAGTCCAGGGAGAGAGAGAGAGGAAATCAAAGAATTTGCAAGTCCGTTTTCGAAGATGTGAATCGATTCAGTGAAACAGTAATTGGATACAAGGTCTACCGACGACGTGGATCGAAGTCCTCGTCCAGGGAATTGCTTTATCTAGGTAATGGAACCACATTCTTAATTCATCGAATCCAAGAAAGTAATGCGATCGTCGGTTTTCTTTTTGGTATCCCTCGGGAGGTTTAGTTCATGCTTCAGATCTTACTTGAAACTTGAAATTGGGTAGAGAAAGGGAGAGAGGAAAGTAATGCGATCGTTAGCTTTTTGTTTTTTTTGTTTTTTTTTCCTCCCTCGGTAGCCAGGGTTAGTTTATGTTTCAGAAACTTGAAATTCATAGGAATGAGTGGATTCACATGTCGCATCCAACGCAGAGGAGGAACTCTTGTTACTTGATAGGGTTTGATCTATTTTCTGAAGGAGAAAAGATCCTCGAATGGTTGGCTCACTCTTGCATCTGTGAGTTTTTCAGAAGATACTTCCTCATTCTTGCGTTAATTATCGTCTTCCGATTCATTTTATTTGGAGTTTGTTATTGTTGTTAAAGCAGGTGAAAGTTGCAATTCAGTTGAAATGACGAGGATTACATGTCGCAGTGCAGGGTGGAGTCTTTTCTTTTCTTCCTTTTCAAGATTCTTCTTCTCTTTTCTTTTCTTACATCCAAACACTACCTAGATTTTCTATTTGACTGATTCAACTCGATTATGGCAGACGGAAACGGATCGGAACGAGGTCTTGCAGGAAATCGTTCAAGAAACTTGGGGAAACGCTTCAGCCACCGACCACCGTCCACCGTTGCTGGTCTCAGCTGAACTAGAAAAACTGTCCGATGGAGTGATACGATTCAACAATGAATGGTGAAGGTATACATAGAGATCGCAGAGAACTGGAAACCCAAGCTTGGGTTTGATCTATTTTTTGGGAGGCTAAATGAGGCTTGGATGGTTGCTGGCTCTTTCATCTGTGAGTGGTTTCATCAGATGCTTCTTCATTCCCGCTTTGTCCTCTACTCTTCCAAAAGAGGTTAAGGTGTCATTGCATCTTTTAACTGATACACCTTTGGCATTTGGTGACGTTGTGTGTAATTTTTTTTTTTCCTGAAATATTTAGGTTCCCCATGTTATCCATGTCTTTAATTTTTGTTCCTTATAGAGTCGGTTTCAATGAAGATAGAAGTCTCCTAGATAAACTTATAAAGTCTGTGTATAATGTTACTTTCCTATTTTTCATTATGTCACAAGCCATTTCATTTCTCAAAGTTTGTTATAATTGAAACCAGGGAAAAATTGTTATTACAGTTTTGCTTATCAGGGGAATTTTTTTTGTTATTATACTGTAACATTTTGCATTCTTGCTTTCCTTTTTAGGTATGTTTTCTTTCAGTTGTCATTGATAATACATTTTTTTATTAATAATATCTTCTTATCACTTTTCGTACATTTTTTGCAGATTATAGTTGCAACCCATTGTAGGTTATTTTATCATATTTAGAACAAATCTGGCTTCTCCGTTTGCTAGATGGACCTGAAAATGCTTGTACTTGATGAGGCTGCCCACTTATTAGATTTAGGATTTCGGAAAGATATAGAGAAGCTTGTTGATTGTATACCACGTCAAAGGCAGTCCTTGCTGTTTTCTGTTACTCTTCCAAAAGAGGTTAATTTGTTGAATTCCCCTTTCAGGTTTTCTTCATTCAAAGTCAACTTTTTGTATTTGCTGTAAACAATAAATATAAACATGTGCTTTTGCTATTTCCTAAATTTATTAATTTTCACAGGTTTGCCACATTTCACAGCTTCTTTTGATAAGGGAACATTTTTTTATTGATACGGTGGGTTTTTGGTGGTGTGGAAACTCATGACGAGGTATGAGTCTTCAATACCGATACTTGGTCGTGTGGAAACTCATAACAAGGTACGAGTCTTCAATACTGATTTTTGGTTTCTGGTTGCTATATATATATATCAATTTGTCAACAAGTGCCACCTTATGAATTTTGTTTCATTAGTGCGTTCAGTGGATTGCCTCATAAATTTCATGAATGTTTTGTGTTTGGTTTCATCTAAAATGTTTTATCGTTTTTTGCTAGAAGTTATTTCATTAAAAGAGAAAGAATCACCAACTACAAACCCCCACACAAAAAGAGACCAATCAAACTCCAATCTTGACCTCCCATCTTCGGCATTGCCATCAACAGGGGCCAAGAAAGGACCTAATTAAATCTATAATGCGGTCTTCCCTCTACATCTCTGGCAATAAGGTCCAAGATATGAGGCGGGAAGGCCACATCCACCTCTGAATCACAAGACTTCGCTGCATCTCTAGCCAAATAATCTGCTATAGAGTTGTCTTCTCTATAGTTGTGAGTAATTTTCCAGGTAATTCTACTCATGTAAGGTTGAAGAAAAACCCATCTCAGAATAGCAAACCACGGATATGGATGAATATCAATTGTTCTAACAGCGGCAGGTTGCTGTCACCTTAAATAATGTCGTTTATTCGTTGCACAACATTATTTTTATAGAAAGAGAATTGGGAGCCAAACTCTTGCATACCTTTTGGATTGCTGAGTGCAGGTTAAACAATTGTATATTGTTGCACCTCATTAAGTCCATTTTCAAATAGTTCACTAGTTTTTGAAGGAGCATTTCACATATGCTCGATTACAAGGTTGAGATGCTATTACTTGCTTACTTTAATTTGATAATTATGGTGTTCCTCTGAAACATTGTCCTTTGTTATTGATTCTGCAAATGTTTGTCTGTTTGTATGTGAAAGAGTGTGAAAGGGTGGACAAATAGGCTAGTAACTGGTTGAATGTATGTGGGATATGGGGTGGGAGGGAAGGAGTAATTGCGCAAAGTAATGGTTGGGGGAGGATGAGAGATAGGGATGGTACCATGGTTAGGGAAGTGGAAGAGATAGAGATGGGATAAACTTAACTAGTTTTGTTTTCTCATTTTACCTTTATAAATAGCTTTATTATTTAAGTGTGTTTTTGGAAAATACAAAATCGGTCAAACTTCATAGATGTGGGAAAATAAGAATCTACCTCCTTTAGTGTGATAGTATCAATGTTATGATTATGTGCCCTTACTGTTCATATGTGAACTGTGCAGCAACAAGATAATTGACCTTAGTGAGTGAAATTCGAGTTTGTGAAGACTCATTGTATGAAGGAAGCTTTATTCATTAATCATAATTGTTGCAATTATATGGCAATTTCCCATTTAATTTATTATGTCCTTTGGTTTTTCTATGATTTGTGTTTACTCACTCTAGATGTGGATTATTTAATCTCTGTCTGTGACAGTTTGTACCACGGCATATTATTCCGACATGGACTACCACCCGAAAGTTATTTTTCTTGTATTTTCTTTTAATTGTTATTCTAACTACTTTTTAATGGGGTTTTCATGATTTTTTTTGATAAAACAATGATTGCTAAAAGTGTTTTTGTAAGTCTATCTTTTACATAGCTTGCGTATCCATAAGAACAGTAAAAAAAAAAAAGAGTTCTCATACTTCCATATGTTTTTGTACTCAGAAGTGTTTAATATAGAACTCTATTTGAACGATCAAAACAGTACAAAAATACGAGTTGGATATGACCATTTCATAGGCTGACCCAGACTTTGATAGTTTAGGCTCAAAAGGACACCCTAAAATTTTGGAACTTCTTATGATCGACTTTCTACTGAAGGGTCATTTTTTATACAGGATTCTGAAGCACACCTTTGGTGATTTAATGGATCAAATTTAGTTACATAGGTAAGTTTCTCTGTAAAGTTTCAAGCAATTCTATTACACATTAAGTCTCTAAATCAGTAGTTTGACAGAAGCCTACTTCCAAATTTAATATGTTGAATATAAGAGGTTTCTTCCCCCCTCCCCACCACCCCACCCAGAAAAAAAAAAATCATTAACAATACCAGCAGCTATAATACTACATCAAGTTCCAAGAGAAGTTCCAAAAACTACCAAGGGAAGAAACCTTAATAACAAATGCTTTTTAGGACTGTCAAACTGCATGGATGGACAATAGTCCTGTTTGGACCATTGCGAATTTAAGGACAGTCAGTACTTGCAGAAAAACTGAAGTTTATTGTTCATTAATTCGTTTCAGATGCCATTGGCCTCTAACTAATCCTCGTACTTGACTAATCTCATATTCCTAGCTCCTACCCATACTATAGGCCCACTAAAATATAAAAACGTATCATATTAATAGTTGTGCCGTATTTATTTCCTATATAGTGAGTTTGAAAGAGTCATCAGTTGATACTGCTTGAGTTCTTATGCTTTTGACTTTCCTGTTGAAACTTGCATTGGAGGTATCATAAGAAGACTAGAAAATGAAGCATCTTCCAATGTAATTGTCGGTGCTGGTCACAAAAAGACTACACAATGAAGCATCTGCCAATAGTTCCATTGTAATTGTGACATTGATACTATAATTATTGGTGGTGGATATATCTTTAAGTGATGAGGTATCAAAGAGGGTTAGTTGAGTTGAGTTTTCTTTTCTTCTTATTTTTCCATTCCCCAATTTCAGCAGAACTCTTGTTTCTTCCCCGCACATTAGATGTTGTCTTTTGGCACTTGGGCATGTTTTAGTCAACATACATTCAAACACAATTTGTATCATTGTGTGCTCTTCCAGAAGCTTGAGTTGTTTTGTATTTAGTTTCCCTATAGATTTGTTTTTCTCTTCTTCCTAGATTGAAGGGTGGAGAAGAATTTAATCCAAATTGATTTTGAATTTCGTGAGATGCTATTGGTTTTGCCTTGAGCTTTATGTACTTCCAGTTTCTGGAGATTCCAGCAGAACATTTGTTTTTTTGTTTTGTAGCAAGTACTCGGTAATCTACCTCATGTTTATTTCCTACATGGGCTGTATTCCTGAAAATTTTAGGAAGCAATGGATGGATTCTGTAGTCATTCAATTTGGGGTTTGACCTAACCTAAGTTGTCAAAATTTTGATGAACATTTTTCACCGATTATTGGTCCTCATTTCACTATCCTTTGGATCTGCAGCTGAATCCACTCTTCAGTGGTAAATGACTCTTGTGGTTTTAGCCTCCTCCTCATGGCATAATTAGCATTCAGTCTCCAAGTTTGGAATATGCTGAAACTTTTTTTTTTGGAGGGGGTTGTGTGCATGGAGAGGAAACACATCTTGCAGCCATTTCCAAAAGAAATTGTTGTCTTATATGGTTGCTTTAGGATTTCGAATCTAAGGCCAGTTAAAAGCTAAAGATTTAGATAAATATGGGTGGGCTGAGAGGCCCTCCATGCACTGATGTAAGACTAAATATCTCATTCTTCAGAGGTTCAATGGATTTTCTTTAATTTAATTTAGAGTAGTAACTTCTGAATCTCTAGTTTGGAGTTTAGATAAGCAATCCAACAATAGTTTTCAAATGGAATTTTATTGAGGGAAAGAAAGATATAGGGGCTCAAACAAGATGCCCAACAACTATACACTGCCTAGTTTATTGACCTGCTAATTTTGTTGAAATTTGACGTTCAAAAGTGGTATGCCAGACTGGGATTTCCTTTTTGATGGTTTGTGAAGAGTTGAATAATTGGATTCATCAGTTGTTGCCTTCATCAAAGATTTCTATCTTGATAAAATGTTGGTCTGGTAGGCTTTTTTGGGGTTGAATGCGGTCTCAGGCTAGTGTATCCCTTGTATTTATTATTATTGAAGAATTTTTGTGTATAAGGATTTCTACTCTCAGACATAAGGGGAGCACTTTGCTCTTTGGGCCCAGGAATGTTAAGGTTCCTACTCATCTATTGTTTGCAGATGACATTTCATTTTCATGAATGCTAGTCTCAAATGGGTGAAGAAGTTGAGGCAATTTTTAGATAGGTATCAATAATGTTCAGCTGGAATCTCCAGAAAGTGGAAGTACTTTATTTCCTTAATTCTCTTCTTCCAATTCATTTATTTGGAGTTTGTTAATGTTGTTAAGCAGGTGAAGGTTGTTATTCATATTCACTAGAGATGATGTGGATTACATGTCGCAGTGCACGGTGGAATCTTCTTTTCTTCCTTGTAAGATTCTTCTTCTCTTTTCTTTTCTTGACATCCAAACACTACCTAGGTTTTCTATTTGACTGATAGTAAAAGCACTACTTTGGCTGGATATATGCGAATGACCATTGTATAGGTAGGAGGCCACTCTTCCTGAACCCTAGGAAGGATACGTGCGAATGACCATTGTTTGGAAACCAATAATATATTTACCTTTATGTTTGACTTTCTCATAATACCTACTGATAGCTCTTAATGTTGTATCTACATGTGTGGTATGATTTTTTTTTTTTCATTTTTTGAACTGACATCCATCTGGCTTACAATTTCAAGTTCTTTCTTCTATACAGCTGATTGGCATTGCACCAATGCTACTGATTTACAATTATCTGGTGTTTTAGATGATTTATTTGCATACAATGGTCCACTTGGTGCTGTTTTCACAGAAGAAGCAGTGTCATATTACCTTTGGGCTCCTACTATTCAAGTATTCAATCTTCTGAAATTCATGTAGTCCACTTATCTTTTCTGTTAGCTCTCCCTTGCAACCTCCCAGTCCTCAACAAATTAAAGTCACATGTCTTTTATCCTTTGCTTATGAGAGCAAGTAGTACATGCTTGCATCTATAGTGGTCCATCAGATGGCAATCCCTTGGAGAGTGTCCTGCTTGAGGTCGTCAATGGCATTTGGAGTGTGAATGGACCAAGAACTTGAGAAGGCTGTTACTATGTCTAGGAAGTCTCCGTCTATCATCCTAGCACCTTGAAAATGGAAATGTGCACAACAAATGATCCATATGCAAGAGGGTATGGTGGTAATCTTATTCTACCAAAACTTCTTGCTAAAATAGCTTAGGTGTTGCTCAAGTTTAAGGCATTTTATCTATCTTCACATGCCTCTATGTAATTGCATGCATGCATATCTCTACGTTTGTAATATGTTTGTACTGGCATTGAACTGGAGTTGATTGTACTTGCATATGAATATTTCATAGTATGTTGATCTTTTCATCCTTTTGGACTAGGATCTCATTGAATGGCATGAGGACATTGTTGGTCAATCTTGATTGTGATAACTTAAAACCAGAGGGGTGGGATGGATTGGCAGATGAGGAGCCTATACTTTCTTCTTTTTCTGATATCAGTATTAATGAGTTGCACGTAAGAAACTTCAGGTTAATCTTTTACCCCTTCTTTTTTATTATTTATTTTGTTTTTCTATGTCTAATATACTATAGTGTTTAACGTACTAACAAACTGCTGCAAATTGTTCAATACTCAATCTATTTTACCACATTTTAGATGTTGAAAACATAACCACCATGGTTACCTTTCCAATTAAGTTATGGGCTTGGGAGTGGCAAACATTGCTTCTACTCACTCTGACTTTTCTCAGTTTATTCTTATACATGATTACAACTTGATATACGTACAAGATGGATCTTCCACATAGCAAATAATGTTTGAGTATCATTTGAGAAATCCTTGCTGTTACCCTATTCCAAACCCTGCTTAGGATACTTTTGTTGATTAAATGTTCTCAAATCCTAAAACCTGATTTTAGTGGTGATCCTTTTGATTGCATTCAGTTGAAGATTACTTTTAGCTTTCTATTCCTATTTATATACATTGTTGCAACTGCAGTGCCAACAATCAGACTGTGAGACCTGATTTCCACGGTGATTATCTTGCTTTCACCTCTCAAGTAGTGTTTGTTCTTTTGAACCTAAGTTCCTGAGTTAACCATAAAGTTCCTCAAAATACTTTTAAATTTTTGTTTAAAGACATTGTCAAAGTACTATTAAGTCTTGTATCTTTCTTTTAACTGGACCCATTTTGCTTGACTAGGATATGGATTTTCCGAAGTTTGATACAATTTTTTTTTATTATTAATCCTTATCTGTGTTGATAGGTTGGGATGCAACTCAGGGTAGGCTGGGTTGGGAGACTAGTTAATTTTGAAAAGGGCCATGCTTCCAAGGCCCATTCCCTTGTAGTTCAAATTTTTTGTCCAATTTTTTTCTTCCTTGGGGCCAATATATTGGTTGATCAGCTATGACTTTAGTACTGAAGGAGGCATGATTATGTTCTTATTTTTGAAGCACTTTATCAATTGCAATATGCTATGAAAATACTGCACAAAAGTTCTATTTGAAGGACATCATAATCTATGTTGATCTAATAAACTATTGCCTCCTGATGAGTAAACAGTCTGTTAGGATGCTAGTAGAGAGGAAGTTATTGAGGGTATTGGGTGGCTGTTGCTAGAAGTGAACAATCTAATCTTAGGAAAACTTGCCCGTTAATGCATGGACATTAGTAGAAACAAGAGTTTTGTAATGTGCTTTAATTATTGAGGGAGGGGAGTTGAAAAGCCTGTGTAGTGTGTTTCATTTGGATTTGTGCAAGTGTATACAATTTTTTTTTTCAAGCAGGTATAAAAGCTGATATGGTATCAGGTAATGGGATAATTAGATCGCAATGAGTCGTTGGTTCTATTTTTCAGAGGAATTGATATGCTTTGATATGATATGTTTCAGTGCATAATAATGCTCATCAATACAACTTTTATCTTATTTCTAAGATCTACATGTAAGGATGGATTCAGTAGTTCTTCTCTTTTCCTCAATAGCTCAGTGGTGATTTCCACCATTTGATCCTATATGAGTTTGTGCTAATTACTCATCTACCATTTATCTTCCTCCCTCTTTGTCAGATGAACTACATCATTTTCTCGAATAAAATTCCTTTTGTTTTAGATATGGTAAAGGGTGGGATTTTGGTGAAGTTGCAAAAAATGGGCGTGGGATAAATGCATCACAATGCAATCTTCATGGGATTGGAATTGGGAGGTACCAGTTTTCTATATGTTCCTAACATCTTTTGCTTATTATCATATACTAGGATGTCAGTCTTTAAAAGTTTGGACTTGCATCCTGAATATATTTACTTGCACTCAACCCATCCATATTTATTCAAAGCTAATAAAAAGGAAACAGATTAGAAACCTATTGCCTTGCTCTTGATTATGTGAAAACATGCAGATTTCCTCTTTCCAAAATAAGAATATTTTCAGAACATTGCCCGCAAAGCATCGAGAGGTTATTCTTTCCCCCAACAAAATGTACATTGCCACTTTTGGTGCTGATTTTCCATAAAAATTTGGTTAAATTTTTTTATGAAACTTAATGTCAACAATAGTGCTTGATGGACCACCTAGTCAGTGCTCCCAAGCTACTCAATGAGTTTTCTAGGGTTCAGAAAGGGGTCTACTAGAGCTCATGAGGCAATCTCAGAAAAGCCCTCTAATAAGTCCAAAACTCCTATTGAACAACCATCAAAGCCAAGCTTCATAACAAGTTGGGGGGGGGGGAATGATATCGTTACTCTATGTCTATGGGACTTAGCGTGATGACTGAATGATGATAGTCCATTCTCTCACAAGTACCCTCCTCCATGCTCATTGACTGCATCATGCACCATTTTGACCTTGATTGGATCACCAAAACAGATAGTTAGAAAACCTACTGAGACCTATTTGCAGATTCTATGCCCGGGTAACTGGTTTCCTCAATTGCTTGTGTGGCTGCTGATTTATTTCCATCTTTGAACCACTCTGATTTTCCTTAAAAGATTTCTAGTCTTTTTTAGTCGGTCTGATTATCAACGTTTAATCTATATTAGACTTAGTAGAATTTATCTCATTCTGATTTATCAACATTTAATCTATATTTGACTTAGTAGAATTTATCTCATTTTTCTTTTTTCCTGCAAGTGGCTGATGGTATGATGTATTTTTTTTGTTTCTGTGAATCATTTATAAAATGTTTTTTCAGCTTTAGTGTTCGAATACGAGATGCAGTACTTGGATCTCCATTTGGTCATCCTCTTCAACAAGGTTTCAATACTGGTCTATCTTTGCAGGTATTCAATTATTATTTATGTGCCTTGTCCATTTACTTTATTATCAATATTCCTTTTGTTTCATTTTGATTAATAAAATTTCAGAAAACTGCTAGGTGTTACTGTTCCTTTGTAACTTCGTTGTTGGGGTTGGGGCCTTGTAAAATTCCATTGATGTGGCCATAGCTCTAAACTGATCCACATCACTGCCCTTTTCATCTATCCAGATCTCCTCCAAAGATCCCTATATAATTCTGGAATTCTGTCCTACACCAGCAACTTTTGGTTGCACGAGAGGTTTGATGCAGTGGGATCCATATCTCCCTTTTTGTTATTCTTAATTATCAAAGCATTAAGTAGAATGCTTGCAAAAGCTGAGTGTTAATGACTGCTCGTATCGTGTTTTATGTCTTTGCTGTGCCGGTAGTGTTTAATTGTGTTAGTTTCTTTCCTTTATTTCAGATGTCAACTTTACTTGTAATTAGACATATACTCTCAGTAGGTCTTCCACTGAGAGTCTATTATCTTTGGCTATAAAGATAGGATGTGACCACGATAGGAAGTAACTGAATCCTATTGTGGTCTGGTGGGATTCTCATTCTTCTGTCATTCTCTCTTTCTCTGCCCTTCTCTTGTTCAAGCTATGTAAGGTCTGGTTGCAGGTTTGTCTGCTGCTACCTGGTATTAGAGCCAGGTTTTGATCTTGGGACCTTCGGGTTATAGGCGCACATCGCTTCCACCGCTAAAGACTACTACTGCCACAACTAAAGACATGAAACACTATAGGGACACTCCCCCTATCATTGGTAGCCTTGAACACTGAGGAAGGTGGTATAGATAGAGGATTCTTCCATTCCAAACTTGGAAAGTCTCAAACTCTTTAATTAGTGAATGATGCACTTATTTTTCTTGGGTCTTTACACTCCAAATTATGGCTGCTTGGCTGTTTGTTGAGATGTTCTGAAGCAAATTTTGTGCTTCAAATAAGCCATTCTAGAAGTGAACTCATAACCATTATAGATATTTGGAATATTGAACACTTCCCTACCAGATTTTATTGTAGGATTTAATAGCTACCTTGATTCACTTTGGGACTTCCCTGTTTGGTTATATTGATAAACAGATAAAATGCTTTTCACATTGTTAGGAAACTCTCTTCCAAAAGGGGAAAGCTTACTGTAATCAAATCTGCTCTAGCAAGTGTTCCAAGTTATTTCCTTTCCCTTTTTACCATCCCTCTCTCTGTTGTTAATAGGTTGTAACATCTACAACAAGACTGGTTCAATTTGAAGGTTTAATTAATCAAACTAACCTCTTGTGGAGTTGGAGAAATTTGGAAGCTTGGAAGTGAAGGTAGACTGGGATTTAGGAAGATTCCTGACATGAATAAAATCTCCTCTCTATATCACTGAGGAAGTTCGCAGGGGAGATAATTGAAGGGTCATTAATGCCATAGCTGCCAATATGGTGTATTGAATGACTGGGAAACCTAGTGGGTAATCACAAGCTTTTGGACTAGATTATTTATTTTATATTTTAATTTAAATTTTTTTTGTTTGCAAATTTTATTTTCTTAAAGCTAATTTTTGAAAAAAAAAAAAAAAGGGTGGCCTTCAAGTTTTTTTATATGTCAGACATTGTTGGCTGATCTATGATTCAAAATGTTAAAAAAGGGGAAAATATTCTGGTTTAGTTTGAAAAATCATGAAAATTTGTGGAAATATTGTTGATTTATAAGTTCTTGGCCCCCTAGACCTTGCACATACGGGAGCCTCGTGCACTAGGTACGCCCTTTTATTGTCGATTTTTTTCAACTGATCGTGATTATGATTGTATTGTTCCTTAATTAATTTTTTTTTAAATTAGATATATCAATATTAAAATATAATAAAAACTAGATTTAATTAGTTAGGACTTACAGAAAAATTGAGTAATAACTTTACTATTGTTTTAGAAGTCTTAATTGATGTAGAGCTCAATACTGTGTGCATTCTTGTTGCAACAATGTAAGAAGGTTGCACAATGGCTGATCAGGGAGGAGACTTGGCATGGTGCCATTGGCGTACCCATTGGTAAGGAAAAAACAAAGTCACAATGCAATTAATGTGGGAAGAAGATCATGGGATGTGGGGCTACAAGACTAAAGCAGTATCTGACTGGTGGATACAAGGATGTTGAGGAATGCCCTATGGTCCTTGGTGAGGTGTAAAGGCCATAAGTGCCCTCATGAAGGGAGGATGTAGGGAGATCATAAAAGTGGAAGTTTAGGGAGGACGTTGAGGAGGTAGTGCTTGAGAGACTTTCAGCACCAAGGGTTGCGTATGATAGTATGAGGATACGCCTGCTGATGTGGAGACAGAGGCAGAGGCGGGAGAGATACATCATGCTAAGGGCCTAAGGCAGCCAACAGAGTTACACACCTAAGGCAGCCAACAGAGTTACACACTGGCAGGAGTAGGATAAAGGCCGGGAGTTCAAGGAGCTGGTTCTTCAAGCATACTATGAAATGGCCATCTTTGTGATACAATCAGAGGAATGGTTCCATTGGCGGCAACAATCTTCTAGTGGTTTTGAGCATCCTCGGAACTCTATGTGGTATTGATATTGGTGTACTGTTAAATGGTTCTTCTTCTTCATTCTTAATACATATATTTCTTTCATTGAGTGCATGTTGCAGTGCTAATTGTGTGTAGAAGAGGTTATATAAGGGGAAGGATATTGGAGGCTATGACGTAACCTAGAAACCTCTTAAGGGTTTGAATATGTGTAATCATGCTTAAATAGTCTCTCCTTGAAGTTTCAGGTAAAATTCAAATGTTTGACTGCTTAAATGGCCATTTCAATGCCATATCTCAACCGAAATTTTGGTAATTTTACAGTACATTTCAGTTTCGAAAAGGGTAATCTCTAACCTTGTTGTCACTATACATGGTCAATAGAATCTAACTGGATGGGAACCTCGCCTAATCATTGTATAAGGATGAAAACTATTTTAGATGGAATTAAAAATATTTATTGTTTGAAAGTGGTGGTTAGTTTAAACTTCTAATTTTCTTAAATTTAGTATGTTCTTGGAATGTACATTAGTTTCCTTTTTTCTATTATGATCTTGTCAGTCTGCATGATTTAAGAAATTAGGTTCCATTTTGGACATAAATTTATAGCTTGTGATTCTTGTACAGCCTAATGCACATGACTACGGTTCCAAAGCTGCCATGGACCATATGCTTGCGGTATCAAAGCATCACATCCAGGTGCATCTTCTTATATATATGGGGGACTGCACAATATGGGGGACTGCGAGAGTATTGATTCTGCTACTTTCTCAACAGTCTGTCCCTCTTCTTTTTCTCTCTCTCTACTCTTCTCTCTCTTCTACTGCAGGTACTGGTTACAGACCCTGGTTTGTCACAGTTGCTCTTGCAACCATGGCTGTAGGGTATGAATCTCAGTTTTAAATTTTGACCTAGTAACATCAGGGTACACTGTTGCCGTGCTATTAGGGGTGAAGGTCAGTAACTTCAGCTCCATCAAGTCCTTTTAATATGGTGTCTTTTCATTTGTATCCGTATTAATCCTAGTTTGAGGTGGTCTTAATGGGTAAAAGACTAAAAGCCTCCGACTGACCTGTGGAAACTAGGCAGTTCCGTTGGGCTTTTAGTCATGTCATTGAGCTTTTGTTTGGTGGCTGCAACTTTGAAAAGCTGTTGATTCAACCTTATGCCAATCAAATGTTGAAATCTGGCCTGTGGTAAAACATCACCATTCACTCTCATTAAAAGAGAAACAGGAAAGTTAGATAGGTTGGAGCACATATGCCACCTTAGGCATATATATAGCCAAAATAATGGTTTAAAAGTTGTCACTGGTACTATTAGGGATTTGAACGATATATGTTCCATTAATTACAAACTAAGCTATTTTCTAGCTGTCTTGGATAATTGGTAACTTTTGAAATTGTAATGCTTCAAGTGACACTTATCTGGACCTCTATTTTAATATTTTTTTCTTATTTTCCTTCTTTCTGTTATTTCTTCTTTTTAGTGGGGATACGGTTATTGGTTAGTTTTTAGCAGGTAAATATAGGTTTTGAACCTAGTTCCATGTTTGAGTACCCTCAGTTCAGTCATTGACAAGCCCAAGAACATAGTTCATTGATCTTTAATCTTCTGAGGTGGTCTTGAGTTCCACTAGATGGGTGAATATTTTTCATGTTCCTATTTATAGATGAACATGCACTCTTGGCTCAATATTTGAGTCTGTATTTCAGAGTATTCTTTTTTACGGGAGAAAGAGAAAAGGAGAAATCTATCATAATACTATATGCTGCACATTTTTAGAACTGATCTATCTCCTTCCTTCTTTATCACTTACACCTTGTTTTGTGGTATTACTCTAGTAGGGAACTGCTAGGTGTGGGAAAGTGTCAGGGACTACTCATTGTCTAATCTTGACAATAGGACTTGTTATCTAAAAAGGAGTACTAAAGACAAAAAGGGGGTGAACTAATGGAGATACAAACTGAAGGACAACATTCACTCTTGTTAGATTACTAGCACTCAACCTATAGTGCAAGTTTAGTCAAATTCACTGTAATGACAAGAACCAAGTTCTTGGTTTCAGAAAATGTATTGATAGTTTTTTTCCAATTGTGCAGGAACTTGACTTGGGTAACGACAAGGTAAGATTTATGTAATAAATTTCTTTCCCAGAAACGAAGTTATCTTGTTTATACCAGTTCTCCAAATATGGAGTTTTGCAATTATTCCACACCCTGCCCTCTAAATATATATATATATATATATTAGTTTGGTTTTGTTTGTTTGCAGCTAAATACACTCCTGCATGAACTTGGATGTAGATGAGCCTTGAGTACAACAAAGATTGTAGAACTACAGATAAGTTATGCCTATGTCTTCTATTTGTTTCCAATTATCATTCACGATGATGCCTTTAGAAATAAATCTTTACTTGCAGGAGAAAGTGAAAAAAATAACCTAATGCTAAGGTGTTCTAGCAAGTCTAGTTGATGATTTATATGTTGCGCTTTTTCAAAGCTAATGTCACCTTCCTTCTTCATCACTTACACTTTGTTTTGTGGTATTACTCTAGAAGGGAATCTTTAGGTGCTAGAAAGCGTCAGGGGCCTCTTTAGTGTCTAATCTTTAGAATAGAACATCTAATCTGAAATGGAGTACCAAAGAAAAAAGAGGGGGGACTAAGCGGGATACAAAGTGAAGGACCATATTCACTCTTACTTGACTAGCCCTCAGCATGTACCGAGAGTTTAGTTTCATTTGCTATATTGATTTACAAGAACCAAGTTCTTGGTTTCAGAAAATCTTTTGATAATTTTTTACAATTGTGCAGGAATTTGACTTGGGTAACGACAAGGTAAGATTTATGTAACAGATTTCTTTTTCAGAATTCGCGATGTCCCATTTAATAGCCTTCAGTAATCAATAGGTGATGACTTTCAAACTCCAGTAGACATATGTGAAAGGATTTATTTAAGAAAAAATCTTATTTAAACGATAGAATTGAGGTTTACACCGTCTCCTTCAAACAAGTATTAGGCAATGAGTATCATTAACTGAACCATTACAGTTATCAACCTGATAAAAGATTAGAAAAAAAAAACTGTCCATGTCGATTTATAATCCGGACAAAGATCTCAGCATAAAATATGAAGATAAATGGCCAAACAAATCTCGTCACGAATAACTTATAGGAGCCATTGACTTGGTCCACAAGAAATCAAAGAAGATATATTTATGCCATTCTTAACTTTGTCATAAATCTTTTAATTTATAATTAATTCTTCAATGCTCTGCCATGACATATTACTCTGACCTAATGTCTCTCGCTCTGACCTAAAGCTCGCGGAACCCTATCAGTGCCACCGCTTGGAGTAGCCTAGCCTCCCGCTGAGCTGCTCCCCCTACTCTCCCTCCCCCTCCCCATCCTTCCTTTGCTCCCTCTCCCTCTCCCTCTCCCTCTCCCTCTCCCTCGCATCCTCTGCTCTCCTTCCTTTTCTTCTTCACCCTCTTCCTTTGAACATTTTCTTCTGTCTCACATGTCCGGGAGGTCGTGATCCACCCTAATCGCCTCCCCTTCTTTCCACTCGCATCTCTGATGATGGTCTTACCAAGATCCTTGATCCTCCCTGCTTGAATCGTTGGCTCCTTCTTCCACCTGAGAGCTCTAGGCCTGTCTTTGCTCTTTCTTGAGTTGCTGCTTTGTTCGAGCATTGCTAAGTCATCGTCCGCTGCACCGACCTACTCCCAAAATGACTCGTTGGCTCCTCCCCCCTCCTCCGATGCTTGCTGAGTCTGTTGGTGCTTATCCAAGAGTCACTGCGCTGTTCGAGTGTGCTTCGGTGCCACGGATCATTGGAATGCTCTCTTCTTGATCCTTGGCAGACCAATGCTATCCTGGTGATTTTGGCAAGCTTTTTGTATGGCTTGCAACCCGTAAGGTTGCCAGTCATGCTCGGCCAACAACCGCCACGCCGACGCCCTCTGAAAGGCAGACGCCCCCTTCGCGACTGTCTCCACCGTGAGGCCAGATTCTCTCTTGGTGGTGGCCCTTCTTCGCAAGGCCCGTGCCCTGCCACTATGCCTACCTTTTCTGTCGGAACTCCGATTGATGCCTTGATGGTTGGAAGTTGAAATGTTGAGACCTGTTGGTAGGGTTTGGTGGAACGCTACCTCCAAATTTCCTAGTTTACCCCCTCCTTCTTGGGCTTTTGGGTTCCTGTTCAGCCTATGTGGTCTTTTGAATTGTAAGTTGTTGGGCTTCTGCCTCTTGTTTTTGCCCTTGTGGGGCTTATGTTGTTCTAGACATGTCATTTGTGACATGTCTTCCACTCCTCAAGCCCACTAAGCCTTAGTCTTATAGGGCTTGTAATATCCCTTAGGGGATATATTTCCCTCCCCATTCTTTTAATGCATTTATTAATTCACCCAAAAAAAAAATTAATTCTTGGGACAGTTATTATCACTCTCTTATACTCACCTATATTTATGTACTTAAAGAATCCTATTCTTAACCTTTTTAATGACGTTCCCTTACTTTAAAATTTTCATATCTCCTTATTTGAGGTTGTTATCACTATGTTATAGATCTTCCCCAAATTTTATTTATCGTCAATGGTTCAATATTTCTATTCCTTTTTATTGTTACAAATTATTGAATATATCATATGCTATAAATTTGATTGATATAGATTAATGAAATGACACTCTGACTTAAAGATAACAACCTTAAATAACAGGATTACAATACTATGGTCAGCATTTTTTTCTGATGATCCATTCTATAAATTCTTAATAATTGATGTCATTTTCCTTGACACCAGACTTCCAAGGCTCTAGTCGGCCTCTTCGACTTTGTTGATAAGATTAAATAACAACAATGTACTTTTTTGTTTTCTTTTGAGTGGGGGAAGGGGCAGGAGGGGAGGACTTCCCTCCTTGCTCATATGATGGCATATATAGGGCATTAATATGATAATAATAATAAAAAATTATGATGTATTTATAAATGGATGGGTTTTTTTGCTAAGGCAAAAGTTTTTTAGTCCAGTAAAACCAAATAGTATTTCCATACTAACATCATGTCTTGCTGCATTGAAGGGTGATATAGCAATCTTGATCATGTTGACATATAAAACAATGAGCGAGAGAGCGGTAATCAGTCGTATGGTTATGTCAGCATGTAGGCCAATGAAGGGGCAGGCGAAGGTATCGACCATCAGTAAGGCTAAGGGGTCAGCCAATGCCAAGCAAACCTGACCAAAGGGCTTATACTCTATTTGGAGGTTCAATCTAGGGCAAAGCCGAGCCCACCTGCCAAAGGGCCTACCCTTTGTTGGGAGCTCAGGTCAAAGCCGAGCTTATCTGATTGGAAGACCTACCCTCGATTTTTCCGCTTCTTATCCAACCTTTACAAAAAAAGAAGCAAAAAAGATGAAGTTATTTAAGTTTAAAAATTTTCCCAAAATTTTTTATATGTGAATAAATTATTTATTACCAAAGAGAGGAAAAAACAATACAAACCTGAAAGGGGAAAGAAGAGAGACAAAAGAATACATAAGGCATACCCTCAAGAGGGGAGGGTCCCAGGAGATAATAATAACACTCACAACGGAAAAGCCTAAAGGTCTAGATCACTTAGGTTTCACAATACCCTTTTTGGCCATTAGATCATCCATGAGTTAAGAGTTTTCTTGTTTTTAATGTATATAATAAGGTGATGAAGATAGAATCATTGAGTTTCCTTCCTTTAAACTTTTCCAAAAGAAAAATCTGATTCACCAAAGAGCAAATCTTTCAAGTCTAAGACATCTTCCGTCAAGCCACTGTCAGGACAGAGAAGAGCAGCTTCTAGGCCATCAGCTTGATTAGCCTTCTTAATAAATTTTTCCTTCTTGCCTGCTTTGTATGAGTGGCTGAGTTATTGGTGAACCAGATTGCATTTAGGCCATCAACACGGATGAGGGAGGTTAATCCGAATTGTTGCATATTGAATACAATAGAGTCATTTTTTATTTCGCATTCATGCATTTCTTCAATTACTGCTGTTGCATTAATAATATGCTATAGAATTAAGAAGCACTCGATATTTACATATAGCAAATAAATTAACTAACTTGGATATGTAGACAGAATGGAAGCTTATATGGTCCCGTTTTTGTAATACTTGGTGGTTCACCCTGGTACTTTGCGATCACATAGTCATTTGGAAGCCCGGTTGCAAAACAACCACAGTCAACCGGTGTTGCCGTCTTCTCTAGTAAAACCGAACACCTTCTCAATTCCCTCTACTTACAATGACAGATAGGTCCATATTCTACTTCGCTTTATCTATTTGTATTTCTTTCTCGTAAAGTCTATTGTAGAACATGTTGACATGAGTTTGCTTATTTCCTTCATACACTTTTTTCTATACTTTGTTATGTTCCTTAAAGATGGTAGTATTACTTTGCCACAGTCGTCTCCGTCGTCAGCATCCCATCCTTCATCGCTCTCCAAATCCTCCACTCCTCTGGCATATTTTATTGTGTTGTTAACTTAGAGCTTTTTTTATTATTATTATTTTTCGAGCAGGGATTAAACTTCACTTGGAAAGATAAGAGGAAAATAGTGGGTTGTGGTGTCTTTGAGATATGAATCGAAACCGAGAGTAATGGATCCTCCTCCCTGTTTCTTCTCTTCTATTATTGCTTCTCATACACCCCACTATTTAGCGGATTACCTATATCAGATGATTTCTTCTTCTTTTTCTTTAATTTTTGTTTAGTTTTGTTTTGAGAGAATCTTTGAAAAAGTGGTGCAATTTTTCTAGATTTTTGTTGTGAAGAACTGAAATTAATAGTTATGATTTTTGAATTTCGGGTGTCTTGGTTGGTCTGCTTCATAACTTTTGATTTTTGAATTTCCGGTGAGTTAAGGGTTTTCTTATTGTTGATATATATGATTAGGTGGTGAAGATAGAATCATTGAGTTTCCTTTAAACTTTTCCAAAAGAAAAATATGATTCACCGAAGAGCAAATCTTTCAAGTCTGACACATCTTCCGTCGAGCCACTGTCAGGACAGAGAAAGCAGCTTCTAGGCCATCAGCTGGATTGGCCTCCTTAATGTAATTTCTCCTCCTTGCTTGCTTCGTATAAGTGGCTGAATTATTGGTGAACCTGATTGCATTTAGGCCATCAGCACGGATGAGGTGGTTAATCTGAATTGTTGCATATTGACTACAACAGAGTCATTTTTTATTTCACAATCCTGCATTTCTTCAAGTATTCTTGTTGCACTAGTAATATGCTATAGAATTAAGAAGCACTCGATATTTGCAGCAAGTAATAAATGAACCAACTTGGATATGCAGGCAGAATGGAAGATTATATGGTCCCTTTTTTGTAATACTTGGTGGTTCAAAACCATAGTACTCTACGATTACATGGTCATTTGGAAGCCTGGTTGCAAAACAACCTCAGTCAACTTGTGTCGGCGTCTTCTCTGGTAAAACCGAACACCCTCTCAGTCCCTCTCACTTACAATGACAGATAGGTCCATATTCTACTGCGCTTTATCTATTTGTATTTCTTTCTCCTAAAGTCTATTGTAGAACATGTTGACATGGGTTTGCTTGTTTCCTTCAATACACTCTATTCCATACTTTTTGCTCCTTGAAGATGGGAGTATTATTTTTCCACAGTCGTCTCCGTTGTTAGCATCCCGTCCTACATCGTTCTCCAAATCCCACACTCTAGCATATTTCATTGCGTTCTTAACTTAAAGCCGTTTTTTTCTTTTATTATTTTTTGAGCAAGGAATGAAACTTCACTTGGAAAGATAAGAGGATAATAGTAGGTTTAGGTGTCTTTGAGATACGAATCGATACTGAGAGAAGGGGATCCTCCTCCGTGTTTCTTCACCTTCTATTATTGCTTCTCATTCACCCCACTATTTATTGGATCACCCATAGGCCATATCAGATGAGTTCTTCTCTTTCTTTAACTTTTGTTTTGTTTAGTTTTGAGAAAGTCTTTGAAAAAGTGGTGCCATTTTTTTAAGATTTTTGTTGTCGAACTGAAATTAGTAGTTATGACTTTTGAATTTCCGGTGTGTCTTAGTTGGTCTGCTTCGTAACTTTTGACTTTTGAATTTCCACTGAGTTAAGGGTTTTCTTGTTTTTGATGTGTATAAGATAAGGCGGTGAAGATAGAAAAATTAAGTTTCTTTCCTTAAAATTTTCCAAAAGAAAAATCTGATTTACCAAAGAGAAAATCTTTCAAGTCTGAGACATCTTCTGTCGAGCCACTGTCAGGACAGAGAAGAGCAGCTTCTAGGCCATCAGCTTGATTGGCCTCCTTAATGTATTTTTCCTCCTTGCCTGCTTTGTATGAGTGGCTGAATTGTTGGTGAACTAGATTGCATTTAGGCCATCAGCACGGATGAGGTGGTTAATCTGAATTGTTGCATATTGACTACAATAGAGTTATTTTTTATTTCACATTCATGCATTTCTTCAATTATTGTTGTTGCATTAGTAATATGCTATAGAATTAAGAAGCACTCGATATTTACAGATAGCAATAAATGAACTAACTTGGATATGCAGACAAAATGGAAGCTTATATGGTCCCTTTTTTGTAATACTTGGTGGTTCAAAACCTTGGTACTCTGCAATCACACGGTCATTTGGAAGCCCGGATGCAAAATAACCTCAGTCAACTGGTGCCGGCGTCTTCTTTGGTAAAACCGAACACCCTCTCAGATCCTCTCACTTACTATGACAGATAGGTCCATATTCTACTTCGCTTTATCTATTTGTATTTCTTTCTCGTAAAGTTTATTATAGAACATGTAGACATGGGTTTGCTTATTTCCTTTGCCGCAGTCATCTGCGTCGTTAGCATCCCATCCTTCATTGCTCTCCAAATCCCCCACTACTCTGGCATATTTTATTGTGTTTTTAACTTAGAGCTGTTTTTTCTTCTTTTTTTTTTTAATTATTTTTTGGGTAGGGAATTAAACTTCACTCGGAAAGATTAGAGGAAAACAGTGGGTTGTGGTGTCTTTGAGATACGAATCGAAACCGAGAGAAAGGGATCCTCCTCCGTGTTTCTTCTCCTTCTATTATTACTTCTCATACACCCCACTATTTAGCAGATTACCCATGTCAGATGAGTTCATCTTTTTCTTTAATTTTTGTTTAGTTTTGTTTTGTGAAAATCTTTGAAAAAGTAGTGCAATTTTTCTAGATTTTTGTTGTGAAGAACTGAAATTAGTAGTTATGATTTTTTGAATTTCGGGTGTGTGTTGGTTGGTTTGCTTCATAACTTTTGATTTTTGAATTTCCGATGAGTTAAGGGTTTTCTTGTTTTTGATGTATATATTAAGGTGGTGACGATAGAATCATTGAGTTTCCTTTAAACTTTTCCAAAAGAAAAATATGATTCACCGAAGAGCAAATCTTTCAAGTCTGACACATCTTCCGTCGAGCCACTGTCAGGATAGAGAAGAGCAGCTTCTAGGCCATTTGTTGGATTGGCCTCCTTAATGTAATTTCTCCTCCTTGCCTGCTTCGTATGAGTGGCTGAATTGTTGGTGAACCAGATTGCATTTAGGCTATTAGCACGGATGAGGTGGTCAATCTGAATTGTTGCATATTGACTAGAATAGAGTCATTTTTTATTTCTCAGTCATGCATTTCTTCAAGTTTTGTTGTTGCACTAGTAATATGCTATAAAATTAAGAAGCACTCAATATTTGCAACAAGAAATAAATGAACCAACTTGGATATGCAGACATAATGGAAGCTTATATGGTCCCTTTTTTGTAATACTTAGTGGTTCAAAACCCTAGTACTCTACGATTACATTGTCATTTTGAAGCCCGGTTGCAAAACAACCTCAACCGGTGATGGCATCTTCTCTAGTAAACCCGAACACCCTCTCAGTCCCTCTCACTTACAATGACAGATAGGTCCATATTCTACTTCGTTTTATCTATTTGTATTTCTTTCTCGTAAAGTCTGTTATAGAACATGTTGACATGGGTTTGCTTATGTCCTTCAATAAACTCTTTTCCATACTTTGTTATGTTTCTTAAAGATGGTAGTATTGCTTTGCCATAGTCATCTCCGTCGTCAACATTTTGTCCTTCATCACTCTCCAAATCCCCCACTCCTCCGGCATATTTCATAATGTTCTTAACTTAGAGCTGTTTTTTTTTTTTTTTTTTTTTTTTTTTTTTTTTTTTTTTTCGAGCAGGGAATGAAACTTCACTTGGAAAGATAAGAGGAAAACAGTGGGTTGTGGTGTCTTTGAGATACAAATTGATACTGAGAGAAAGGGATCCTCCTTCATGTTTCTTCTCCTTCTATTATTACTTCTCATACACCCCACTATTTAGCAGATTACCCAAATCAGATGAGTTCTTCTTCTTTTTCTTTAATTTTTGTTTAGTTTTGTTTTGAAAAAATCTTTGCAAAAGTGGTGCAATTTTTCTAAGATTTTTGTTGTGAAGAACTGAAATTAGTAGTTATATTTTTGAATTTCTGGTGTGTCTTGGTTGGTCTGATTTATAACTTTTGATTTAAGAAATTAGGCGGTTTACCTTTTTCTCCCTATCGTTTTCCCAATTTTTTTGAAATTGTTTTTGCTTACTTGATACCTGAATCATTCCTTGGATTTATTCTTGATGATTCAGGGATTAGTTTGCGGATCTTATTTAGAATTTTTTGCAATTGCTGTTGTTGTGGCAGTTGAATTAGGGAACCTGTTTCTTCCCATTTGTTGTTGAAACCGAAAGTGGATTTTTTTGTCAACCATATACTATTTGATTTGATATTATAATATATGTTTCATGATGTCTTTTGTTGACTTGGTCCTTGATATTTTACTTGTTTATTTGAGACACTAGAAGTCTTGAATTGCTTATGACCATTTTCAATCTCCAGTAAGGTTTTTAGGAGGTTCTTCCATCATTTTTTTAGGGTTACAAAAAAATCCTCTAACCCTGTCCTCCCCTAAATTCGTTGAGAAATCACTCACTGTTTTTATTGTGGGTTTGATGGTTTTGAATACATTTTTGGTGAAAATAGAAGACTAGTTTTTTCAAAAGAAATTCATAGATTTGTGACCAGCTCTATAATTTTCATTTTTCAGACTTTTTGGCCATCTTGATAACAAGGAGTTAAATAGTCATTAGAAGAAGAAGAAACATTTGTAGATGTTCTGATTGTTGGAGAGATTGATTATTCGTCTGGAAGCAATTACTTTTATGGGAATGCCTGGTGGTTCACTTTTAGATCCGATAGATAAAGTTAGATCTTGGATCCCTTGGAGTGGAATTGATTTATCCAATATCTACAGGGAAGTATGGATGCCTGACAATATGATGTAAATGGATAGGTATTGTTTCTCCATTGATCGTAGTCCCAAATACCCTCTAAGGAGATGTAAATGTGAAACACACTTAACAGAGTTTAGCCTTTGCTATCATTGGCAAAGCTGTGGTTGTGTGGGAAATGTGTGCAGGCTGTTGATGATCCTGTTGTATTAGATGGTTGGGAAAATACCACCATGGATGAGAGACAAATCAGAATACTACAAGTTCTTTTAGGCTACGGTTGGGCATGAAGTTGGGGGGACATTACAATAATAGAATTGATCAATCATCAGCTCAGTGGAGTCCCAGACAGTCAGTTTCATGTTTAAGTAGTGAAATTTTATATGAGAATAATAACAAAATGTTTTAGAGTAATCATCTCACATTCTTTCTTCAAGCAGAAAGTCATGGTTCTTCTCCACATGCAGTGGCTACCAGCATTACGGAATCTTCTATCAGTCACCTGTCTCCACTTTCTTTTCGCTGCTTTTCTAGCATGCCTGTTGTTACTTTCATTCTTTTTTATGTCCGGCAAAGAGAAAAAATGAATTCTTGTGTTGAGGGTTGTAACTTGTACCATAGGTGGCCTTTGAGTTGTTTTCTAATGCACTTTGTCCAACAAATTTGCTTCTTTTCATTGATGCATCACTAATGTTCTATATCAGCATTTTTTATGAACGTAGGAGTGAGGAGGAAGATTGAGAGGAGGCTGGGAAGCATTTTTTTTAGTCCTTTAAATGAATACTTCCAAGATGTTTCAAATTGGCCATGTTTGTTTGAAGAATAAAAAGTGGTGGGAAACTTGTGATGATAGGTCATACATGTGTGTTGGGTTTACGTGGAAAGGGAAGGAAACGAATAAATGAGATCTGTAATTTTTAGTGGGATGAGATTATGTGGGAATGAGAGGAAAGGAAAGTCTGGTGGAATCCTATGGGAAAGAGGAAATAAGAGTAGAATAGAGATAGGGGATCAACGACCCACCAACAACCTTAGCCATCAATCACAAGTCACCACGTGTCATTAAAACATTGGTTAACGACTAAGTGGAAGTGTAGGGCGATCAATCCATATCAAAGCTGTCCCCCCTCATCTAAGCAGAATTTGTTACATAAAAAACTCATAAACGTGGAAAGGAATCAAATAAAATCAACAAATACAAACCCACAAGCTATTCCGGCACCAATGTGGCATGTTGTAGCAGCCACAAGATTTTGAAAACAACTTATTTGATTTGGTTTCCTCCCACGCTGATTATGAAGAGGTATAGCAACTGAACTAAATATTAGAAATTCACTCCTTAAGCCATAAGGAGTAATAGAAATGCACCAACTCAAAGAACGGCTTTGTTTAAACAAGGAGAAAGTAGTTTCTTCCTCATACAAAAGGTCTTGTGCTGATCAAGTGCAGTGCACCCCCCAAGCTCTATAAATTTATGTTGATATTTAATGTGGCTTTCTAAGATTTTTTTTTTATCTTTTTGACTTTAAATTTGTAGTTCTCAAAAAAATATCTTTAGGACATTGCCTGATGTGGGGAAGATTTTTCTTTTTCTCTTGATGACCAGGATGTTTAATTCCAACCATAATACTTGTTTTTTGGTCCAGATCTTTCTCTTTCTCTCTCTCTCTCTCTCTCTCTCTCTCTCTTTCTTGATTTTATTGTTTTCTGCATTTAGATATCTTCCGTGTTGTGTAAATATTCTTTTTGTGACTCAATAACTTTTGAGAATTATCAAGGGGATTTCCATCACTAGACTGAGCAAATTCTTGTTTTCCTATTTGACTGAACTTTTAATGTTTTGTCAGTTCAGTTTCTTTTTTATGTCCTAGCAACAAGAACTGAACTATAGTACATTGTTTCCAGTAATTTGGCTTTGAATTGTAGATGGGATGAACAGAGAGGGTTATGAAACTTTCAATCAGGGAACTCATTCTAATATCTTTAACTCTGTTTTTTCTTGCTCATTCAAATCTTACAAGCTTATATTTATTGAACTATAATTGTGAATGCTAAATACAAAGAGAAAGACCTTTTGCTACCAAAGCTTTTGGATTTCCTTTGATTTTACCTGTACTCTTCATGTTGAAAGGAAATAAATTCTCATTTTACGCTTAAGACCATAAGTATTTATTATTTACAATGGACCTATTAGGGACTTGTACTTAAACATCATAATTAAAATAAAATTGCATTTTAAATTTGAACCATTGGGCTTTCCTTGTTTTACCCTTTATTTTGTTGTTCAGTAAATGAGGTGGTCATGCTTAGCTTGGTGATGTCTTACACATATGATTGTTATGGACTTCTTTTTTTTTTTGGCTACAAATTCATTGTATTAAGAAGAAAGAAAGAATGTACAAAAAGAACTAGTACCACCATCATACAAAATAGACTAAGAAAAAAGAGACCAACCCCATCTTCGGCATTGCCTTCAGCAGGAGAAGGCCCCCATAAAACTTAGTCTAACAAAAATCCAAAAAGTTCAGGAATCAAAATCTTGGATGCTGGAAAGCATTCAAGTCCAATTCCATTGAGACAACCGAGGCCATGCTTCCACTAGATATGACACTTCAAATCTAGACGATGATTTAGCCAAGAAATCAGCAATCACATTTGCCTCCTGATAGCAATGCATCACCTTCCAATTTATTGAATTCATGAAAGGTAAAAGACCCCTCCATCGTTGCTAAGCAAACCATGTAACCAAACCTTTAGAAATAAGGATCACCACTGTAGCAGAGTCGCATTCAATCCAAAGGTTATGAAAACCATGCATCTTTGCTTGTTCTAGACTAGCAATCACTGCCAAGAATTCCGCTTCAAAATTTGTTCTGATACCGACATATTCTCTGTAGTTTAAGAGACTCTCTCCCTTCTCATTTCTAAAAATGCCACCTGCTTCGGCCTTCCCTGGATTACCCAAGGAGCATTCATCAGTGTTTAGCTTGATCCATTCTGGAAATGGAAGACACCAGCGCACTTCAACAATCTCTTTACGTGTGCATGTAACTTAAGGAATTCCCATTGTTCTAGCACATACAAGTCTGAGATGGAAAGGGGCTTCCCAAGATGAATGCTGGAAATCATAACAATTTCTCCTTGAACCCTCGCAAGTATATGCTTATAATGAAGAGCCACACCATCGTGATATCTAGCGTTTCTCTCCATCCAGGCAACATACGAAATAAGAATAAAGCCACAGAGCCATACCTTTGAAAAAGTTATGGACTCTGCTTTCCATTTCCACGATGCTAAAATGTTTGCCATCTTATCAAGAGCCTGCCACCTAATACTGAATAAATCACAAAAGGAATTCCATAGGGCCTAGGTATACTCACAATGAATAAACAGGTGAGGGATGGAATCTTCTGCTTGACCACACAAACCGCACCTAGAAGGCATCATCACACCCCTTTTGTGCACCTTCTCATCCGTCGGTAACCGACTATGAGCAAGCCTCCACCCAAACACAGCTTGTCAAGGCTGAATCTTGGATTTCCATATAATAGAAAACTAAGGAAATTTTGGATTTTCCCTCACCAGTTTCCTCCCACGCTGAGCTCAAAGAAAAAGCTCTAGAATTTGATAACTTCCAATGACACATCCTCTATATGTGATATAGAAATTCTTTTAGCCTTCTCAAAAGTATCGGCAAGGAAATTCGAAGAAGCATTAGGGAAGCACCACTCACAATTTCGAATAAAATCTGCCAGACTCACTATGAACATTTCTTGCTCCAAATTAGAAGACTCCACCAGAGAAGAGCTTTTTAACCATCTATCTATCCAGAACATAATTTTTTCCCCATTTCCTACCGTCCATCTTTCCATGTCTGACACAATTGCCACACCGTCTTCATCCCCGGCCAAATGGGGGAAGACTTGTACCCCTTTCTAAGAGAGCTGTCTTTCTAAACAAACCTTGCTTCTAAAAATTTTTCTCATAATATTGTCTTCATGTTTGATTTGCTAGGCAAGCTTGCTTAGACAAGCTTTATTCGCGTCTCTTAATTTTCTGATGCCCAAGCCTCCCTTGTCCTTGGGCTTACGACTATCCTCCCATTTAATCACAATTTTTTTCTACACCTCCATTTGACCTGACCAAATAAAGTTTCTCATCCACCGCTCTATAGTTTTAATAATGGACTAAGGCCACCAATAAACCGCAAAATTATGGATAGGGATGCTTTAAATTACTGATCGAACCAACTCCACGAGAGCAACCATCGAGAAGCTTCACTTTCTAGGCAGTCAATCTGCATTTAATCTTATCCATCAAAGGTAAGAGGTGATTTTTCTTCACTCTTCCCTTGAAGATTTCCACACCCAAATATCTTGTAGGAAATTATTGTTATGAACTTCTAATTATTTCAGCACCTTAAGTTTACAAATTTTATTTGAACTTGGAAGCTTTGTAGAGGATGATGAATTTTACTAATTTATTGATGTGGCTATTGTGTTCTAATGATTACTCCGTTTCCACCCCCTCGCTCCACCCCCCCAAAGAAAAAAACTTTTGTATAAATATTCCTGTTTGTATTGTTTATTGAAATGGCTGCTACATTCACACCATTCTCTGGGTTCTATTCTACAGTATTAACATTTAGTGATACTAACATCTTTGAATAGGGAGATCTTCCATAAGGTTAGACAATAAGGCCAAGAACCTCTTCTTTCAATCCATATGCAGCATCTTAGATACCTCTCTCCTAATGAGAGGGGGAAAATGAGATAATTTTCGGGCATCCGGAGAATGGTAATGGAGCTGTCTGGCATAGATCTCCATCTGAGAACCAACAAGTGACAAAACATAACCAGATCCAAGTAGATGATTGTCCATCTGAGAACCAGCAAGTGAGGGTTTGGTATATCTTGGCATCATGTTTTCTGGTAAATGAGGGTGACCTAGATGCATCAATTGATATTTTACATTAACTTGAGGCAATTAAGTATTCTGGTTATAAACTTTTTTACTAAGTCGCGTTTCCTGGCAATTTTATTTTTTCCGTACTATGAATGTTTTGAAAGTCTGATATTTTTGTTTTCCCTTTCTTTTTATTTTTTCTTTTTCTCATATGGCGGTGCTTATTTTCAACTTATTGATTGGTGGCTGCTACCAATATTATTTGTCTTCTATTTTTTGTTTATTTGCTTTTGCTTCTGTTAAGTGGTCTACAAAATTAATATAATGAATATGTCAGTAAGACCTCTCTTCATTTTAACATAAGATTTGTTATGCAATGTTTCTTATTTTTCAGGTTCAAATTTGAAATAGATGCTGTTTGTCGATTGAGGCTGGCTTTCCTTGTTATCTTCTTTATTTTGTTGTTCAATAAATCAGGTGGTAATGCTTAGCTTGGTGATGTCTTCATACATGTGATTGTTACGGACTTCTAATTATTTCAGCTTCTTAAGTTTACACATTTTATTTGAACTTGGAATTTTTGTATAGGACGATGAATTTTAATGAATGAATTGATGTTGCTAATCTGATCTAATGATTGCAGACTCCGTTTCCACCCCACCAAAATTTTTTTTTGTATCATAGTCCAGTTTGCTTTGTTTATTGAAATGGTTGCTACATTCACACCATTCTCTAGGTTCTATTCTATGGTATTTATCATGTGTTTCATCTAGTGATACTAACATATTTGAACATGGAGATCTTCCATAAGTTAGACAATGAATGCAAGAACCTCTTCTTTCAGTCCGTATGCAGCATCTTAGATACCTCTCTCCTAATGAGAGGAGAAAAATGAGATAATTGCTGGGCATCCGGAGAGTGGTAATGGAACTGCCTGGCCTAGATATCCATCTGAGAACCGAAAAGTGACAAAACAAAACCAGATCTGAGGAGATGGTTTTCTATCTGAGAACTAACAAGTGAGGGTTTGGCATATCTTGGCATCATGTTTACTGGTAAATGAGGGTGAGAAGCATCAGTTGATATTTTTCATCAATTTGAGGCAATTAACTGTTCTGGTTATAAACTTTTTTTATTGAGTTGCCTTTAGTGGCAATTTTATTTTTGTAGTACTGTGAATGTTTGAAAGTCTGGTCTTTTTGTTTTCCCTTTTCTTTTTCTTTTTTCTTTTTCTTATCTAGCGGTACATATTTTCAACTTAGTGATTGGGGCTACCACCAATATTTTTTTGGATGAATGGAATATATATAAAATAGGGGGGAAAGAGGTGGGGGAGGGATATAAAAAAACATAAAGGCCCAATGATACAACCCTAAAGCGGGGGGAGGGTAGGACAAAATACTTAAAGATAAGCCCTAGGAAACAACAATATGCCTATTCCTTGGGGAGTCCACAACAATCCTATAGGGGGGGGAGCCAAGTTTAGAGGAGACATCAAAGTAGATGGCCTTCTGAATACTATTGAGAGATCTAGAGTTGGAGGTTTATCTACGAAAGTTGCGCCTATCCAAATATGGGAGATAGTAGCGCAAAAGCAAGTTAACTAGCAGAGTCACAAATTGATTTACCTGAATAGGTCATACCTATCCAAATACATTCTCTCTAAATGGGGAGGGGAGTTCTCCGAGCAGGATAGCATTTGGAGAGAACATGCTTCCAAATACAGGAGGAGAAGGGGCAGTCGAAGAAGAGGTGGTCAGTATCTTCAATATCATTCCAACAAATGCAGCAAGTAGGGGAGATCGGAATGTGGTGATAGATGAGAAAGCATTTAGTTGGAAGACAGTTAGAGAGGGCTCTCCATACAATGAGACTATGACGAGGGACGTGAGCTTGGAACTAGACTACATTGTACTAGGGAATGAGAGGGTTAGAGGATCGAGAGTGGTTCCAAGCCGAAGAGGAGGAGAAGCATCCCGTCGGGTAAGGGGACCAAATGATGCAATTGACTGTAGAAGAAGGGGGAGGGATGGAGTTGAGGGATTTGAGATGATAGAAAGGGAGGGGATGTTGGGAGGGGTCCAGGAACCATTGAGATGATAGAGGAGATAGTGGAAGATATAAGGAGACCAGAGGAATAGACCAATTTATGCCCCAAAAATAGGGAAAGAACACCAGTTGGGAGCCAATTATCAAACTAGGAAGAAGTATTCATACCATTACCAATTTGGGATTTTATGGTAGTCAAAGCTAGAGGTCTAGCAAGAAGATTTTCCACCATACCCAAAAGGAGTTGGGTTTGAAGCTACAAGTCTAGAGGGAGTCATTACGGAGAAGGGAAGAGTAGACCGAAGTCACTTAGATGCCTAGATGTTTGGAAACCACATTCAAGGACAGCTTGAAGATGGCAACAGAGTTGACATCCTTGATTCGCCTAATGCCAAGACCTCCTTCACGCTTGAGAAGGAAAACGTAGCATCAGTGGATGGGGTGAGGAAATTTGGTCGAATCAGAACTTTTCCACAAGGAGCAAAAGAGGGATTGAATGGATTTGATGGTGGATTTGGGAAGTTGGAAAACTCCTGAGCAATAAATATAAGAGGATTAGAGCACTGATTGAATGAGAACCAGGTGACCGTATAAGACCACAATTTACTTTTTCAGAGCTGGAGCCTCTTGCGAATTTGATTAAGTATATGGGCATAGTGATGGGCAGTGAGCCTGGAGGAGATAAGAGGAAGACCAAGATATTTAACAGGAAGAGGGCCACTAGTGAAACCAGTGACTTGAAGAAGAAATGCTTGAAGGAATCAATGACACTAGCAAGGAAGGAGACGGGATTTGAGCAGATTTGTGTGAAGACTAGAGATGGATTCAAAGAGAGGGAGAGAGGACATGTTGGTAGAAATAGAGCCCTCATCAGCGCTGAAGAAAATCATAAGGTCATCAGCAAAAGCTAAGTGGGTTAAATTGAAAGCTTTGCACTTTGGAATGGGATAGATGAGATGGTAGTCAGTGTGGGATTGTATGGATTTGGAGAGGACCTCCATAGCAAGGCAAAAGAGGAAGGGGGAGTCCCGCACATCCTTGATGGATGCCAACAGAGAAGGAGAAGAACATAGCAGGAGATCCATTCACAAGAACAAAGATGCAATTATGGATACAAATGACAAAGGAGGGGGAAGGACATAGAGAGGACTCTAGAGATGAAGTCCCATCTGATAGAGTTGAAAGCCTTGTGGATGTCAATTTTAGGAAGGGTGGTGGGGGAATGGGATTTCTTGTCAAAAGTATGGACAATCTCATAACAGAGAATGATTTTATCGGATATACTGCTGCCAGCAATGAAGGCTGATTGGTTGGCACTGACAAGAGAATTGATGACAACCTGGATGCGATTGCCCAGGACATAGGCTATGAACTTGTACAGAAGGTTGCACAAGGAGAAAGGCCTAAAGTCAGCCAAGGAGGGGAGGCACTTTCTTTTTTGGGCATGAGATAGAAAGGTGTGGTTGATGCGACGGACTTGGGAAGGGTTGAAGAAGAAGCTCTTAATGGCTTTGATGAGATCCTCACAAATGATATCCCAACAAGAGGTGAAAAACCCATATTGAAATCATAAGGGCCGGGAGCTTTGTTAGGTTTGTGAGAGCGGACAGCCGCAAGGATTTCCTGATCAGAGGGGATGGATTGGAGGGAAGGGGTAAGATAGTTGTGGATGAAATTGTTAAGAAGGAAAGGGAGGAAGAAGATGAAGGGGGTAGAAGATGCCCTTGATGTAAGACTCACATTCCTATTTAATATCGGAGGATTTCTCAAGGTGTAACCATTGCTATTAGGAAGAAGGGGAATGAAATTGGAGTTGTTTCTGGCTTTGAGGGATTTATGGGAATAGGAAGAGTTAGAATCCCCAAAGTCAAGCCATTTGATGCGAGACTTTTTCTTGAGAAAGCTTTCTTCCTTAGACAGGAGAGAAGACAACTCCAGGGAGGTCTCCTTCTCTTTCAGGTTAGGAAGGATTGAAGAGATTGGATTGTAATCGAATTTGAATGGGATCCTGGACCTACAGTCATAGACCCAAAAGTGGAGGCATTCCAGTCCTTAAGGGAAAGCTTAACATTCTTGAGCTTGAGCGCAAAGAGGAGAGGGGCCAGATAAAAGATGTTTTCCCACATAAATTTGAACATAGGGAGGAAGCCAGAATAGGAGGACCACATATCAATGAATTTGACGGCTTTGGGGCTAAAGGAGATTAGAGGGTGGATGAAGAGGGAGATGGGGCTATGATTAGAAATGCTAGGGGGTTGAAGGTGGCATAAGAGGAGGGAAAAGAAGTGAGCCAGGCTTTATTAATGACGATACGATCAAGCTTATAAGCGATATGGTTAGAACCAGATCTCTTGTTGTGTCAAGAAAGTTTGATGCTTGACCAACTGAGGCAATCAATGCTAGAGTCCTCAATGTAGGAGTTAAATGCTTTAACAGAGGAGGGGACAATGGTTGGTCCACCACTCTTTTCACAGTCATGACTAACCATGTTTAAACAGCCCCCCAACCCCAAGGATGGGAACTAACAAGAGGGGTAAGAAGCCGGAGGTCATCTCAGGAGGGTGTAGTCCGTGGCTCTTTTGAGACCGTAAATGGTAGTGAAGAAGAAAGGAATATTGTTAGAGGGATTGGAGATAGAGAGGTGAATGAATTGAGAGGAGCAAGAGATTAAGGAGGAATGGATTTTTGTGGGGTCCTACAGAATCCAAATTCTCTCAAGAGGACTAAAGAAGTAATTAGAGAGCAAGGACCAAGAGGAAGCAGTGAAAGCAGCTATGTGCTCGGCATTGGCTTTAGGAACTTTGTTTTCTAAGAGACAGTAAAGAACAGTCTGAGAGGACTTGATGCGAGCACGGATCTTAGATTGCATAGCTAAGGAATTGAGACCCCAAATATTCCATATGGTTTAACAAATCATGGGGGAAGGATGGTGCAGGGGCACAGATGCCTCAAAGGGGCTGAGGGAGGGGAAGGAGGACCGGGAGGATGGCTAGCTTTAGTGGTGTCTAAGGCAGCTAATGAGAGGGGGAGAGAGAAGGATCAGCAAGGGGTGGGATGTGTGGTGATGCACAAATGGGAGGAAGGGGGACCCTACCAGAGAAGGGAGGATGGGACAGAGTGAAAGGGGAGCTGCTGAAGATGGCATTGGAGATGGCGCCAGGGGTTAGAGCAAACCTAGTAGGAGACTGCCTTAGCTGGGGACAGGTAAAGCAAGACCAATGCTGTTGGTACGAGCTGTAACCTCGAGCGAAGCAGTGATCGAGACCAAGATAGTAGTTAAAAAGGATGTGGCATAGGGACTGATGGGGAGAAGCACAGTCGTGGTGTCAAAGAATTGGCTGAAAGGGCAGGTAGCAAGGTCGAAAGAGATAGGGGAGGCGTGGGGTAGACATTCAGATGCGATGCAGTGGAGGTAGGAGAGGTGTCAAATTGGAGCATGGAGAGGCAGCCAATCCTTCCTAGAGTGCAGTGGAGAGAGGGGGGCAGTGGCACCCTACATTGAAGAAGAAGTGGCAAGAGGTGCCATAGTCAAGAGGTGGTTATCGAGGTGAGAAGACATTAGTAAAGCTGTCTATGGAGGGAAGGGGCAGGCTAGTAAAGGAGAGCTAGTGGAAGGATGGGGGGTAGAAGGTTTCACAGGTTGCAGGGTAGAGGATCTGGGTCGGAGGGGGGCATAGACAGATGGGTGGACTTATATAGGTGATGGTTTTAGCACAGGTTTGAATAGGTGGACGAGTAAGTGGGCTTAGAAGGGTTATGGGCTGAGTGTTGATGGACTGAAGAGGAGGTAGAGCCAAAGCGGGCCAAGGAGGATTCATGGGCCAGACCAGACCATTGGGCCGAGCTAAGTTGAGATAGGTGATAGGCTGAAGGAATGGTTGAAGGCTTAGTGTGGCCTAAGAGAGGATAGGGGAGGGAGGGAGAAGTAGGGATGGGGGGTAAGAAAGGAAATGCCTTAGAAGGGAGAGGTAATAAAGGAGGGAGACTAGGGTTATGCGAAAGAAGAGGAGGGTGAAAAGCTCTCTCAGGATCAGTAGTAGTAGAGGTTAGAACCTGATCAGCCGATAAATAAGTAAAAGAAGGTGAAGAAGGGGAAAGATGGCTAGACAACAACGATTGGCAGGAGCTGATAGTGGCAAGCCGTTGGTTTTCCATAGAAGCTGCAACTTTTTGGGCTTCAGCATTCAGACGGAGAATAGGCAGACCAATAGAAGGACTAGAGCCTTTCGTACGATGCCCAAAGGGGAGGTAGAAGCTTTCCGACGGTTTTTCTGGTGGCAAATTCTGCTCAGTCTCCGGCGCTGGCTAGTGATTCTAGAAATAGAAATGGTTGTGTGAGAAGGGTGGTTCAGGGGAATGGCATTGATGGTGTTCTTGGTGATGGAGGGTGAAGTGAGATGGGATGGTGGAGGTAGGATAGTGGGGGGTGATGGAATGGGAGTGAAATGGAATGGTAAGGTTTCAATGAGGTTGTTGTCTGGAATGTCCATAATCTCATTGGGTTCTGGGGGCTGGAGTTTTAGGCAGCCTTGAGAACGGTGACTAAAGAATTTTCAGTTGGAGCAATGCGGTGGAGCCCAATCGTAGCAGAATTCTTGGTGAATAGACACCCCTTCAGCATCCATGAGAAGGACTGAAGTTGGAGGAAGAAAGGCATTGCATTCTTCTGGTTCTTATGTCAGTGAAGAGAGGGATACCGATCACAGACCCAATCAAGCTCAATCCCTTTTGACACCAGAAGTGTAGTGGGATGCTGGGGAGAGTGATCCACAGGGGGATAGAGCTGTAGCAAAGCTTGTGAAGTTGCATATGGTGGTTCCACTAAAGAAAGAAGATGAGTTTATTTCCCACATGCCATGGTCCTCCTTCCAAGGTCTTGCTCATGTCTTGTTCTATAGAGAAGTTGAAGAGGAAGACTCCATTGTCAAGCAGGTGTGTCTCAAGTTGTCCAGAAGCTTTCCACTATTTGTGAAGAGACTTTTCACAATGGGGAAGGGAGGCCGGCTGCTCAGGAAATGTCCAACCAAACAAAACCTCCATTTGGAGATCTCGGTGTTGAAGGAGGTAGTCAGATACCTGCCAATATGCTTGTCGCCTAGAACGGAGGGGGGAACAAAGTGAAGGAGAGGTCTTCTTTAGGGAAGGAAGGAGAAGGGTTGAGGCAAGAGGACCAGGTTTTGGAGGGTGGAGAGGGTGAAATTTGAGTGGGGGAGGGAGAGTCCAGGGGGTGGAGAGAGGAGGTTTCCCAAGAGGGGGGTCAAAGTTGGGGGTGGGAGAGGTAGCTATAGCCACCAAGAAAGGAAAGGACCAGGAGAAGGAGGGGAGGAGGGGCTGCTGGAAGTTCCGGCGGAGCTGGTCGCTGGAGAGGGCAGAGGAAGGTCAATTGGATGGCTGCCACCAATATTATTTGTCTTCTATTTTTTGTTTCTTTGCTTTTTCTTCTGTTAAGTGATCTACAGATTAATATAATGAATATGTCATTCATGGTCAATGAAACAACCTCATAAAGAATCTGAAGGCAGAACAGTTATAGTTAAATTTTTTTTTCTGGAGTAGCATCTCCTTTTTATTGATATCCAGAATCAATCATAAGTCTTTTTTAACTTAATTCTGCCATCTTGTTTATTTCAGCCCATACATTGGCAGTTTGTAAAAAATGTATTACAGCTGAACATATTCATTCCTATTAATAATGAATTGTTATCAACCAGATTTTCATGTTTGTTTATATGTTATACATAGTTTACTTCTTCTGATTTAGGATTGAAAAAAAAAATCTTCCAGATCCTTGCTAATCAGTTTATTATCTTTCTCCTTTTATGTTAAGACTTTACTGCAGAGTAGCCCATCTACGTTCCCAAAAAGATGTTCTGCAAGACTTGGATTAACCATATGCTATGATTTTGGTACCCAAAGTACACAACAAATGCAAAATAGAATACAGTTTACAATAAATTCTAAAAGTTTTGATACGGCGCAGGTTCTTGGGACCATTTGATCTTGTCTCTCTCTGGAAATTTTCATTATCACTTGCACTCTGACAGTAATTATGTTTATGCTGATACACATGATTAACAGCAGATACAAAATCATAGGAAGTACATCCTTGTGTATATCGAATCGAATATGTATTGTTGTATTAAGTAATAAAATTTCCCCCCTAAACTAGGACCTCTTCCTATTATGTGTGGATGATCAGTTAACATGGCGTCAAGAACATGTGGTGCCATGGTCTTTTTTTTTTTTCTTTTTAGATAATCTTGAATAGTAATTCTCTATTAAAAATATACATTAGTCAATACAAACTGTTGTGCTTCTAATTTTTTCAGCTTAGTATTAGTTCTGTGACACAGATTAGTTGGTTAAACATAATTGTTGCATATTGACTACATTAGTGTAATTTTTTATTTCATAGTTGTGCATTTCTCCAATTAATTGTTATTGCATCAGTAATATGCTATAGAATTAAGAAGCACTGCATATTCAGAACTAGCAATAAATAAATGAACTAACTTGGATATGCTTGCAGAATGTAAGCGTATATGGTCCCTTTTCTGTAATACTTGGTCCTTCATAATCTTATTACTCTGAAATCACAGTCATTTGGTAGCTTGCTTGCAAAACAACCTGAATCACTAGTGCCGGTGTCTTCTATGGTAAGACCCAACCTCTCTCTCTCTCTCTCACTTACAATGACAGGTAGTTCCATGTTTTACTTCTTTTTATCTATTTGTATTTCTTTCTCGAAACATCTATTGTAGAACATGTTGATATGGGTTTGCTTAGTTCTTTGAGTACATACACTCTTTTCTATACTTTGATATGTTCCTTGAGGATGGTAGTCATGTAAAAGTGTATTGCTTTTCCCCAGTCGTCACAGGTGTCGTCATCCCATCCTTAATCGCTCTCCAAACCCCCCACTCCTCTGGAGTATTTCATGGCATTCTTAGCCTTGGAGCTGATTTGTCCTAATTGGGGAATTTTTTTTTTTTAGCAGGGAATGAAAGCTTCACCAGTAAAGATAGGAGGAAAGTAGTGGGTTGTGGTATCATTTGAGGTACGAATCGACACCAAGAGAAAGGGATCCTCCTCTGTGTTTCTTCTCCTTTTGCTATTGCTTCTCATACACCCCACTATTTGGCGGATTACCCACATCAGATGAGTTCTTCCTTTTATTTATTTATTTATTTATTTTGTTCTATTTTGTTTTGTTTTGAGGAAATAGGGCTAGGATCCATGTCGTAGACCCCATCTAGCTGTGTACTACTACATCGTTATTGTTTTTTTCTTTTGCATCCTTGTAGCTCTACCTTTTGTCTTATTTATCCTTGGTTGGATCAATATAGCCAACCCCATTGAAAGTGACAAAATTTTTCTCATAAACAATTTTTCTCAGATTTTTATCATGAAAAACTGAAATGGATAGTTATCATTGTGGAATTTATGGTGTGTTTTGGTTGGCTACTTCATAACTGTTGATTTAGGTGGTTTACCTCTCTCCCTATCATCTCACATGTTTTTCTGGTTAGACTTTTACCTTCTTGATAATGTGGACTAAAATAGTTTGAAGCACAAACATTTGTAGTAAAAGAAGAAGAAGAAGAAACATTTGTAGCAGGTTCTGATTGGTGGAGAGACCGATTGTATGCCTGGAAGCCCAGTTTCCTGTATAGGAATGTAGCTAGCAGAACCGTACTGTAAATGCACCAAACCAGGAAAACATCCTCCATGAAAGCCAAGGGCTTGGTCACTTCGGGCATAATCGTTCGAATGTGCCCAAATGGAAATGGAAAACAATTCCCATACCACCTTGTGAAAATGAGTACAAGACTTACAAGATCGTAAGACACATATTTTGTTCCTGATAGTTCACTTCCAGATTAGATAGATGAAGTTAAATGTTGGATCCCATAGGGAGGAATTGATTTATCCAATATCTTCAGGGAAGTTTGGATGCCTAACAATGTATTGTAAATATGAAATACAGTTGACAGAGTTCAGAGTTCATTATCATTTGTAAAGTAGTGGTCATGTGTTTTGGTGGAGATGTGTGCAAGCAGTTGGTGCTTCTGTTGTATCAACTAGTTGGGAAAATACAACCAAGGATGAGAGACAAATCAAAATAATTCAAGTTCTTCTTTTAGGCTAACGTTGGGTATGAAGTTGGGGGACAATACAATGATAAAATTGATTAATCATCTGCTCAGTGGAGTCTCAAACATGAAGTTTCTTATGTAAGTAGTGAAATATTAAATGATGAAAATAATAGAAAAATTTTTCAGCGTGATCATCTCACGAGCTTTCTTGTAGCAGAAAGTCATGGTTCTTCTCCCCATGCAGTGGCTACCAGTAGTACGTAATCTTCTATCAGTCATATGTCTCCACTTTCTTTTTAATGCTCTCCCACCAGGTATGTTTTTACTTTTATTATTTTTTTCTTGTTTGGCAAAGCAATCAGAAATAAAGTCATATGTTTAATTCGTAACTTGTGCCAGAGGTTGCCTTTGAGTTCTTTTCCTGATGCACATTGTCCAACAAATTTGCTTATTTTCACTAATGCATCACTAACATTTCATATCTCCATTCCATATGAATGTAGGAATGATGAGGAAGATGGAGAGGAGATTGGGAAGCATTCTCTTAGACCATCAAATGAATACTGCCAAGATGTTTCTAATATAGATTCAAGTAGTATTAGTGCTAAATATGAGTTTTACGGTGTCAAATCTGGAGGTTTACTACTAGGAAGCCTTCATAGAATGACTCACACTCCTAGATCAGGATTTTCTGTACAATAGGCGCAAATGGGAAGTCCAGGGTATTAGAATGATGCTTCCCTTGGTCGTAGTTTAAAAAGGCCAGGAACAGAATTTGAGGATTTAGAAACCACCAATTATTCCTTTGATGAACTATCCATATTTCCGGGACTAGTGTGAAAATGTACAACAACCGTTAAATTCTCAAAACAATTTGTTTGATTTGGATGTGGTGAGGAATAACAAACCAACTAAGTATTAGAATCACTCCTTAAGCCGTAAGGAGTAATAGAAATGCACCAACCTAAAGCACGACTTTGTTTAAACGAGGAGAAAGTAGTTTTCTTCCTCATACAGATTACCTAGCAAAAGGTTCTATGCTGATCAAGTGTAGTGCACCCCCCCAAGCTCTATGAATTGACATTGATACTTAATGTGGTTTTCTAAGAATTTTTTTTTCTTTTGACTTGAAATTTGCAGTTAAAAATAAAATATTAAGGACATTCCTTAATGTGGGGAAGATTTTTCTTTTTCTCTTGATTGGTAGGGTGTTCAAATCCGACCATACTGCTTGTTTTTTTGTCCTAATCTCTCTGTCTCTCTCTCACTCTCTCTCTCTCTCTCTCTCTCTCTCTCTCTCTCTCTCTCTCTCTCTCTCTCTCTCTCTCTCTCTCTCTCGATCGTATCATTTTCTGTATTTCAATATCCTTGATGTTTACTTATTCTAATATAACTCTTAATAAATTTGTTGAATTATAAAGGGGATTTCCATTTCTTGTTTGACTGATTTTTTTATGTTTTCTGAGTATTTGTTTCTTTTCTTGGGTACTGGCAATAGGAAATGAAATTTTGGACATTGTTTCCACTATTTTGGCTTTAAACTGGAGATGGCATTGAAATAGAGGTTATAAAACTTTTAATCAAATAACTCATTCCAATATCCTTACATTTTTTTTTGTTGCTCATTCAAATCTTACAAGCTTATATTTATTGAACTAGAATAATAAATGCTAGATACAAAGAAAAATACCTTTTGCTAGCAAAGCTTCTGGATTTCCTTTGATTCTACCTTGCACTCTTCATATTGCTGCCGGAGAGCTTCATTACAACTTTTTTTTATGGCATGGGAGAGGAGCTCTTCTCCATTTGAAGACTTCCTAAATAAATTGTTTGTATTTTACCTTTGAAGCATATTATCTTTTTTAAGGTAATCTGACCTATATATCTTTCTTATTTGGTGTACCTTGCCCCCAAAGTTTAGACTAACCATTTTGGATGCTTTTAGTTAACTCGGGGATTTTCTTCTTGTACTTTCCTTGTTTTCCCCCTTATTTTATTGTTCAGTTTATGAGGTGGTCATGCTAGTTTGGTGATGTTATGACTTCTATATTATTTCAGATTCTTAAGTTTACATATTTTATTTGAACCTAGAATCTTTGTAGAGGGATGAATTTTACTGAATGAATCTATATGGCTATCCTGATCGAATGATTGCCAATTCTATCCCCACCTCCTCCTACACCAGGAAAAAAAAACTTTTGTATGATTAATCCTGTTTGCTTTATTTATTGAAATGACTACTACACTCACACCATTCTCTGGGTTCATCTGGTGATATTAACATCTTTGAACAGGGAGATCTTCCATAAGCTTAGTCAATGAATCCAAAAACTTCTTTTTTGAATCCGTATGCAGCATCTTAGATACTTCTCTCCAAATGAGAGGAGAAACATAAAGCATTTGAGATAATTGCTGGACATCCGGAGAGTGGTAATGGAACTGTCTAGTCTTGATGTCCAGCTGAGAACCAACAAGTGACAAAACATAACTAGATCCGAGGAGAAACTTCTCTTGCCTTCAACATCCATGGCATTGAAAAAAAGAAAAAAATGAAGTACAACTCTTGAACCTTTATTAAAAAAGATGATGTTACTTGCTTGTGATTATGCATTTTATGGGCATTTCAAGTTCTGATTGACATAGATCTTATTCATTACATTAATTTCTATTGGTCAATTAAATTCCAGGGATCTTATGTGTTTCATCTGCTTGGTGGTCTTAGTTGGATTTATTTGTACAATATATATATATTCATTTGTATGTATATGAGTGTTGTGTCTTATTTTTCTGTTGCTGATATTATTACATCAATGTTGTAGCTGGATTAGAAAAATAAGAGCAAAGATTGCTTTCACAATATATTATGCTCTACGCAACAATAATCAATGGCAATTGTATATGAATAAAGAAGTAATAAAGTTGTTCTCTGTGGGTTCTGACTGCTAAATAAGATAAGGACTGTTGGCTGCATTCAAAGAGATGGTCCATAACATTTGTTGGTTGGTAGCAAATTTTGTATTCTAATGGTCCAATGATTAAGGATAAAGAAATTGAAAGGGGTTGACCAGATGAGGTGGTTGGTGTTGGTTAGTACTTAGTAGCAGATCCACCTATCCCTTTTAAGGTTCCCTTGCTACCATATAGAAGGTTGCCAGCAGCCATCTGCCCTCTTCTGTGACTTAGGGGGGCACTCTTCTAGTTTTTTTACCATGTCAAGTCATTTTGTTCAATTGATGGGAAATTTTATGCCAGGATGAATGTGATTGTAGATAAGACAAAACGATTAATGAAATGCATCTTTCCTATCCCAATTATTCATAGATGTTAATAAATGGAGTCGCACAAAATCCCGTGATGGCTGGCTTGATTATATGATTGAAATCTCACCCACCAGAAGACCAAAATTTGCAAATAATAAAAATTAGGAATCATTTTACCTTGATGGTTAGTTAAAAACTGAACTTTATAAAACGATACATGGGAAGCGGTTGAAGTTAACTGGAGGGCCTTGGAGGAAATAACCAATCTTCCAGAACCAAGGTGAACTCTTTAACTGAAGCCTATTGGTTTGGGAATCGAAAAGAGAGGTTTGTCACAATATTTGAGTGTTACGAAGAGGCTATTTAGAAGGACAGAGTCGGCGGACTCTCACTATCAAAAGAAAAAATAAAATCAAAGGGAGGAGTGAAACTAGAGAGAAAAGGGAGGGTGCATATACCATGCATGCTCGGAGTTGTGGTTTGCACCGGTGGTCGGAGTCCCTGGAGTAGCAGGACCTCCGGAGTTGGCTGTTGGCTCTTGCTGCTCTTCGATTCTTTCTCTCCCAAACAGCTAATGGAAGATGGGGAAGGAGTCTTTTCGATTTGGAAAAATCTATTCCCTAAATCAAAAATGTTAAAAGTTAAATCTGGGTTTTAGTGAACCGAAATATTTGAATTTAATTTGGTTTGGTCCAACTTATTCGCATTTTTTAACCTACTCTGAAAATCTACGAATTTGACCTATTTTTATTTTAAGAACAGATTCAGACAGAACAATTCATAAAATGTGGAATAATTCTATTCGGTCAAATTATTCGTCGAATTGAATAATTGGGATCGGACAAAAAAGGGCCAATCATTTTATGGTTCTCAAGATTCATGGTCACACAATCAAGCGATATGACCAAAAAATAGAGAATCATGAAGATTCTGAGATGGATCTGGCCTATCTTGGTGTCATGTTTCCTGGTAAATGAGGGTGACCCAGAAGCAACAATTTAAGGCAATTTTCTGTTTTGGTTATAGACTTTTTTAATAAGTTGTTTTTACTGGCATTTTTCTTTTTTGTGGTAGTGTGAATGTTTTGAAAGTCTGATCTTTTTGTTTTACCTTTCTTTTCCTCTTTTTCTTTTTTATCTGGTGGTGCATATTTTCAACTTATTAAGGGGGGTGCCATCAATATTATCTCTTCTATATTTTTATTGCTTTGCATTTGCTTCTTTCAGGCAGTTTACATATTTAATATTATTGAGTAGAATCTCCTTTTTATTGACATTGTTTGTTGACATCCAAAATAAATAATCAGTCTTTTTAACTTAATTCTGCCATCTTTTTTATTTCAGACCACAGTCGTAAAAAATGTATTACAACTGAACAGATTCATTCCTATTGATAATGATTTGTTATCTACCTTATTTTCATGTTTGTTTATATGTTTTACATAGTTTAGTTCTTCTGATTTCCGATTGAAAAAAAAAAATTCCATATCCTGGTTGATCATTATATGAGTGAACTGTTTACTCTGTTTGTAGGTCTACCTACATATGTTTCTCAACATCTTCCAGGCTCCTTTGATATTGGTGATGTGTGAGTTTTAAGTGTCCAGCTGCAAAATGCATGCATGTGGCACTTCCTTTAATATGGCTTTATGCTGAACCTGTAGAGTTAGTGGGATTTCAAATGCAAATCAATTAGCATCTCATGGGGGAAGGGAGGGCGATCCCTGCTGTACATGTCCTATTGAACAACATGGATATACTAACCACAATATCCAGATTACCTGCTCTTATCTGGTCCTAGTTGAAGGCTCTTCTCTCCCCAAAATTGCTGCTTCGTCAATAATAGTGTGGACTGTGGACTGCATTGTTGTTCATGTTTTGGACTAGCCCTATAATAAAACCCATAAGAATTTGATTAATAAGTTCTTTAGCAAGATTTGAGCTTAAATTCTCTTATAAATTTATGCCCCTATTATTAATCTAAAAATTTGACTAATTATACATTCATTGACTACTATTTATCATATGTAACTACTACTAGTCCTCCAACCACACTTTTCTTAAAAATAAAAAAATAAACAAGAAATTTAGTCCTCCCACTTATTTTGCTTTGGAAATTCACAGACAACTTATATATTGGTCTATTCATGCTTTTGGCTGTCAAAAGAATGAGGCTTTCATGTGTTACAAACAAAAAAAAAAAGAATGAGGTTTACATGCAGCATTGTCTCTCATCTTATATCTGGTATTTCTGTTAACACATGTCATTCTCTATCAATCATGTAGATTAAGTTACCACTTCTTAACTGCATGTAAGCTTGGCTTGGCCTTCAACACTAAAGACATTTTTCCTAGGCTTGAATTAGGCTGCCTGCATGGTGTTTTAAGGAGGGTGGTGGAGCTCTGCTTGAGTGGTAATCTTGTGGATTTATCAGAGTTAGTTATTAATTTTCCCTGTGAATTTCTTCATACATATCAGGAAGTTCTTATCCAAAATTGTCTAGTACCTAGAAGTACTGGTGTGACAGAAAATAGTATGTGGATTTACAAATGGTGCTTCACTTATAGTCATGATTTTTTGCCCATAGTATTCATGTTGGAGCTAACTATGACTCATTCATTTGGCCATTTCTTTAACACTGTTATGCTTCTTATGTTCCATTAAATCTAAAACTTGCTATTGGTTTCGAAATTTACTGAGCAAGTTACAACTACAGTGGTTTCATTGAAAAAAAAAGTTGTAGGAATCTCTTCATATCATTAAAACGGAAGTTGCATAACTTTCCTCTATTAGTTTATTAAAAAACTCACATAATAAGAACAAATAAGTTGTTTCTGTTACAAACCATCTTGCTATCTTTTTCTTTCTCCTACAAAGAACTCTGTGCTGGTATCTTGACAGTGGAAAGATTGCAAATGATTGCTGACATCTCCAAACCTTTGAAACATGGTGGCAATACTATTAGATTTTTCAACTCAAGGACCAATTTAGATTGATCAGCTACTGTGATCTGACTCATAGAGTTTATGAATTGCATATTTTATCAGGCTAGAAATCCTCTTAGTGGTTTAAGAAGCTCCCACCACGAGAGAGAAGCAGATGAAAAGAGATGGAGGGAGGCGTAGATGGAAGGAGGCGCTGAGAGGGAGAGAAACAAGAAAGAGAGAGAGATGGAAAAGAAACTAGCCCCAACTTAGACAACACACTAGAAAGAAAAAGGGAAAAACCTAACTACAACATGGAGACCAGCCCTGACCTCAATGAAAGCACGCAACCCAGATGCTCACCAAATCATAACAAGATGAGATGATGGAGAACATGACTACGAATTTCTATACTAAAAGGCAAAATTTTTTTATTACTAGGCAAATAATAGACTTTGTTGGGCTGCTTCTTGGTTTATGTTCAAGTGTGTTAGGGTTCAAGTACGGCCACCGGTCGACCAACTCCATTCCGACTTTGGGGTTCGTGTGCGTTACTGTCCTAGACACGAAGCAAACCAAACATCTATACGTGTCGGGAATATCAGGAGGGACCACTTGGGTCACCCCAAAAAGGTACAGTCAGGGTTTCTCAATGAAAGTAATGTAATCGGAAACACCCACCGAAAATATCAGTGTTGTTTCCGATGGTGGTGATAGAGAGCTCACAAGCCTCTGTGATCCACCGAAAATATGCCATTGGAAGCAGACCCTACGGATCCGGTGGTGGTTCAAAACAGTCCACCTATTTTGGGGCTTTTCGACTCGGGCCCGATTGTCGGGATTTGTTCCGTGGAGTTTATAGGGGATGTTCCTAGCATTATTTTAAGCCAATAAAATCCTGATTCCAACTAGCCGTTTGGGAGATATGTCGATCGAAAGATCGAAACCCTAGTTGGTCATTTGGCAATACTTGTTGTTGGAGCTCACCGAGCTTGGTTTGAGTTCGGTAACAACATCGGGAGGGTCGAACACGCATTCTACTACCTTAACATGGTTTGTACACTAAGATTCCATCCATACCTAGCTTTGTTTAAGTCAAAATGAGGAGAGAGAGAGTGGTATGGGAGGTTGCACTTACCTCCGACAACAATTTCGGCGACTAGGCGGCAGTCGACACTAAGGTAAAACCACTTCCCCCTTCCCCCTTCTTCTTCTTCCTTCCTCTCCTCTCTTAAGTTTGGGCAAAGAAGAAATGAGGAAATGAATTCCTTATTTCTAACTTATGAGTTAAAGTGGACCTTAGGGTCCGTTTAGTTGGACCCTATTCGGACCGATTGGGTTAAAACGACTTTCGGGGCCCGAGAACCAAAACACATTCACGTCACAAGCAAAATGTGGGGGATGATTTGGGATCATCCACGATTGTTTATGACGCGAGTGGCGGGACCCATGGGCATTGACACCATGACAGAAGCCTGTTATGCTCACCAGAAGTAGCCCACCGGATTCAGGCCTAGTGGATCCGGTGGTATATTTCCGGTGGACACTACTTGCTATCCCATAGCTGGTCTTACACAGGTGGTTGCCCTCGGCCATGCTCAATGCCTTTCGACAACACCAATACGTGCCGGGATTTGTATTTGAGGGGTCAGGTCACTTACCGTCTGGGATTGGAATGTATTAATCCCCTCCAGTTAGATTGACACATGATGCACGAACACTTAGGGTCATCTCTTCTCCTTCGGCAATGGGCGGCCACGAGCCAAAACCCGGTCGTGCTTCCTATCTCCGGTCCGAGACCTATCACAACAGTTCAAATTAGACCGAGTCATGGCACAGGTGTAACACTTGGGCTGAACTAGTTTCAAACCTGAGTCAAATAAGGCTGCAAGGTTCTCAGTTTGGTGGGCCAACATAGAGGATTTGATGGGGATATGGGCGAGGGCTAAGTGAGAGTTGGGGTGGGAGCAAAGGGTTGGGGTTAGACAACTCATGGGAATAAGGTCTTTATTGATGGTGACCCCCCTTGGCTGAACCAGTTTCATAACTGAGTCAAATAAGGCTGCAGGGTTCTCAGTTTGGAGAATTCTTGATTTGGATTAAAATAGGAGATCTCATTCAAATCCAAGAAAGTAACAAAAGCTTATTCGCAACACCAAGGAGGAACTCGAATCCAAACTAGGGTTTTGATCTATTTTTTAAAGGAGAAAAGAGGCTTGGATGGTTACATACTCTTGCATCTGTGAGTGGTTTCATACAATACTTGCTTTATCATTCCTGCCTTATCCCCTTCCAATTTATTGAAGTAGTGGTTTGCTAATCATCCACTTAATGAAGTTTGATCTTGTAACTTGTTCCTTCCTCAACCTCATGAGAAAATTTTTTCCTTTGGAGTTCCTTTTAATAATTTGCTTCATTGAAGTAGTGGTTTATTAATCATCCACTTTTCATCCTTATTCCCAGTAAGTTATTTTTTTTTTCTATTTTTATTTCATATTTGTACGCACAGTTTGGGAAATGATTACCGCTATAGCATATTGATCGCTTGTACAATAGGTGCCGGCTTTTTTTTTTCTGTCTTTGTAAGAAAGCTAATTACTCTGCTGGTGTAGGCACACTCCAGAGTGCAGGAGCATCTTCAGTGCAGTAGCCACACAGCTGCTGCTGTCTTAGTGGACACATAAATAATTAGCTTTCTTTCTTCCTATATTTTGTTGGAATGGTTGTCATTTGGGAATTACAGAGCAGATGGATGGAGTGTTGTGCTAATCAGTGAGTTTGCCCGGAAGACAAACATTCCCGTATAATAAGTTGAGACTTGATTTCCCACGGTTGATTTTATGCATGTTTGCAAACTTAAGTGTAAGTTAAGGCTAGGTCTCAAGTCTCAACAACCTAACCCCAGGCAGGATCAATGTGTCAGTCCAAAAAAATAAGAAAATGACCCACACAAAGTTGTAACAAAATGTAACGATATACCCTGGCTGATAGGTCACAGATTAGGATACATCTGAGAACAAAATGTTAGTGACCAGAACTCAAATAATTAACCCACAATATGGTAGTAATCGAAGTTCCCTGTTGTACTGTACATTTTAAAAAAGGGAAAAGAATTGATTTGTTTCTTATTAAATTGTTTCATTTAATTCTACACCTTCTGTATGTTTTATTGGATTGAGGACTTCAAGCCTGGTTGGGTTGGGAAATTGATAAATTTTGAATTAAGTTGAGCCCAAAAAAAAAAAGAATTGGAACTAGATTCCAACCATGATTAATAAGGGTACTACTGAAATAATCACCCCTGTGGAGCTCATCAAGAAAGGTAACAAGGTGTGATCTTCTAAGGCTGTTCTCCTAGCAAAATTTGGAATAAGACCCTTCTCGAATGGTCTTGTTGTACTGTCCGTGTATGACAATGCTCAGTTTTCATCCTAGAGGTGCTTGATCTCATGGAGGATGATCTGATGGAGAAATTTGTGGCTGGTGTATCCATGATCACCTCTCTATCATTGGCAATTTCATACCAAACCCTGGCTGCTGCACCCTAATGTTCATTATTGGCTAGAAGAATATTTTGGCTGTTGCAGTTGCAACTGAGTACTCTTTCCCACATTTTTCAGAGATGAGTATAGAGGAGCTCAGTAGTTGGGTCTTTGTCTGATTTTACATTCAAGACTGTTTGCTTACTATATAGAGCTTAAAAGGGATGTGTATGAACATTTCCTAAATAGAAGTGATTCTGGGCCTTTGAGACATCAGAAGTGGGTCTCTGTTGGCATGTCTGAATCGGTAAACATGTGCAACCAGTGTTCTTTAGACTATCTGTCTTTACTGTTCCTCACCTCCAACCCGGTGGAAAGAACCAATGACCATTCTAGGTTTGCCAATCCATTGGAATATCTGAATCAGGAGCATTCAGAGATCCTAATGACTCTCCCTGACCCCCAAACCTCCTTGGAAAATATTAGAAAACACCATCCTACTTTCACCTTCATATCTTGACCTCATGGTTTTACATTTTAGACAGATATATCCATCTGTACCTATGCATCCTATCATTCGCAGTTGACTGCAAATAAATTGAGCTAGACCAAAAGTCTGGACAATATTTGGAGGTGATATGTCCTTGTTGCATTGTCAATAAACCACTTCATTGCTTCAAGTCATAGTAAAGGTTTGTATGCATGTTGAGAATCTGGGAAACCCTTGTGTGCTTCTCTTGGACTCCTGCAGAGCTGATGTCAATTGAAGATGAGTCCTACAAATGTTTGCTACTTTTCCCCTTTTTTTTCTTGTTAGGAGGTATATAAGTTAAAACACCCATTGCATATTTTTTGCTCTCATTGCATATCTAAATGAACAGGCATATATTCTTCTATCTCTCTCTTTGTTGCTGGGCCAGTTAGTAATTTTTCAACCTTGCCTGGAAAACATGCAGGAGCAATTGATGAATGACCTGGTACGAGTGGATAGACTATTCAAACAAACTCTAAAAGCTAGAATTAGCATACAGGTACTTTATATTCTTCTAGCTAACATTAATATGCATGTATTCAATGCTTAGTTGGGAAAAGCCTAATTGCAGCTGAAACATTTATGCATGGTATGTATCTCTTTAATAAGATCCAATGTCAAAGATATAAGCAAGTTTATGTTTTGAGAACCAAATTGGACTTCGAGCATGAAAGTAGGTGTATTGATTTCTTGGTTCTGAAAGCAAAAGGCGAATGGATTTAGATTTTTGTGAAGCTGAATGTAGGTTCTTATGGCTGGAAGGCTGGAACTGGCTCTATTTATGGTCAGTAGAATTGGGAAGTATGTAGGAAACAGTAGAAGCTGGCTGATGATTGTGCTCCAATGAAGAAAGTAACGAGGCTCTAGTCATGGGCTTTGGCGTGGAGTCTTTAAACATCACACCTCCAGAATTGGCCAACTCTCGATTAACAACTAAGTTACTCCTAGAAGCTGTAAAACAACCCTGCAGTAACCCTCTTAAAGCCCATAAAATTATAAGCAGATGAAACCTGAAATCTAATTGAGATGAAGGCCTAAGGCCATTGAGAAAAGTATTGCCACTGCAGCGCAAAATTTCATTGATTGGATGTATCTTTTAACCCTAACCTGCCTATAGGAAACTCATACAACCAGATGTACTAGTTACTAAGCTTCAACTATTGTCATAAACTCCAGGCCTGAAAGTGTACTATACGGTTCACAGGGAAGAAATCACAAGTCTGTCATGCTACATATAATGCCGAAAATAAAAATAAAATGGAAGTAATTCTTTTTCTTCTCTTTCCTATTCCTAGACTTTGACTCCCCATCGGGAGAAGTGCTTTTAAGTTTATATTTGTTTGTAGGGAATGTTGTGGTAGCATAGTCTGTAGGATTAATGTTCATGATCAAACCCCTGAAGCAAAGCAACATAATGACCTTCATGGTCATCTTCATCTTGAATAAATAGAGTTAGACATGAATTTGCATTGTCGTGCAGCAACCCATGCTGGCTATAAATAATACCATATTTTTCAGCTTTCTATGGTGTTGTGTATATGCACTGGTGTCATGTATATGTACTTGAAAATTTAGCACCAGGATTAATGTTGTTCATGATCAAACCCCTGAAGGAAAGCAACACAATGACCTTCATGGTCATCTTTATCTTGAATAAATAAAGTTAGACATGAATTTGCACTGTCGTGCAGCAACCCATGCTGGCTATAAATAATACCATATTTTCAACTTTCTACGGTGTGTATATGCAGTTGAAAATTTAGCATTAGGTTTCTGTTTATATTTTATGATTCAATTGTTATTCTACCAGTAAAGGTTTGGCCAGGTTTTTTTTGTAGTAGGTTTGATGAATTCTGCTTGTATTACAGTGCAGGTCAATCTGTGGTGAAGAAATTTTTATCCTCATATATTTAGGGAAATATATTTTGATTACTTTGGTCGACCAGTATAAGCTAGAGTATGGGTATTTATGAGACACTTCTTAAGTTTCTTTTTTCTCCCCCTTCATTTAATTGATTGGCTGTTGTTGCATTCAACAACTCATTTCGTTTTTCTGTTTTGATGTTTCTACTGGATTTTTGCCGAAATAGTGTACTTTTTCCATGTGTTTTGTTTGGCCATTTTAAAGGGCTAATGACTGAAGTGTCTGAAATTAGCAAAATGAGCGAAACAAATTGACCGAGATGGCCAAAATTTTGACGAAATGATGTATTTTTTGGGCCGAAATGAGCAAAATTTTGGAACAAAATGACCGAAATATGACCGAGATGACCAAAATTATGTATTGTGTTTCGTATGTCATTTCATTTTGGTAGAAAAAAAATACCGAAATGTCCGAGATTTTGGTATGGATATCGTAGAGTTTTTGAACCATGTGTTGTGCATTTTTTGTTCTAGACTATTGGCGGATTTTTTTTTTGGGGGGGGCGGGGTTTGAAGTGTGGTGCATAAATGGGAAAAATGGTAGGCCAAGGAGGGAAAATCCCCGCTCCCTTTTTAATTGACATGCATACATGTATGTACATGTCATTTGATGTGAGTGTCTGCATGTATTTGGTAGGTTAGTATATTAATTTTTAATTGGCCTCTTAGATTTGAGGGGTATGTAGCTTAAACAGATGGACTATTTGAGGCACTATTAGATAGGCAACCTTGTGTATCAGCCACAGTCAAATTTTTGTATCTATCTTCACTGCATAGCTCACTATTTAGGATTTGGAATCATTTTCTATTTCCTTTTAGTGTACTATTTTTAACTAAAATTTGTGTAAAATAGGTGATGTGGTGGTCAACATATGGAGATTGGAGACCTTATAGGTTAGGAAGGTTGGCTTCAGTGACGCTTGTAGTACTCTTTAAGGGGGCTCAGGTGGGGGACAACAAAAGCAAGGAGGAGGGGATGAATTAAAGATTGGGTGAGGGAGATGACCTGACGGTGAAGCGTGTCCGATGCTGGAGCAGGGTTGACACTGGCAGAGAGATGGATGGTGGGGACTCTCAATGCAGAGGTTGTAGAGTTCGTAGCTTAGATGCTTGCATTGAGAATTTAAAGCGGAGTTATCGTGGCGGAGGCTTGCCTAATAAGAAGGGGCCTTTATTCATTAATCGGAGAAGATGGTGCTTGAGGGGGTTGAAGAAGACGTGGCGTGGCCCTGCTGTTGCTTAGATAGCGAGGTAGGGGGAGAAGTCCCCTATTTTCTCCTTAAAGGGGAGAGGGAGAAGGGCTACTGGCAATGAAGACGAGCGGGATCTAACATAATTTGGAGAAGACATGGCATGGTCCTGCTAATGCTTGAAGAGTATAGCAAGAGTAGTAGAGAGCATAGCAGAGACCAGATGGTTGGAGAGAATAAGCGATGTTGACAATGTGGCAGGGGCATTCTGCTTGACTGGCATAGAAGATGAAAATGAAGTTGTTAGAGAAACGGAGTGCCAGAATGAATCTGTTGGAGAAGATGATTTGTGCAAAGAGGAACCTGGTGATGAGGCCAGGACAAGATCAAGGGGAGTGAGAGGTGTACAGGAGATGTTATATGACAAAGAGGGGCTAGGGTCGGTATAAAAGAATGACCAAGAGGGAGATCCTGCAAGAAGATGTGGTTTTTTATCCGAGAATAGGTGGAGGCTGGAGGGTGGAGGCTTGGATCAGGTGTGAGGAGGACGTGGTCCGAGATTGGAGATGGGCCAAGGAATTAAAGGAGGAATATGATAGGCCAGGTTAGAAACAGGGCTAAGCTCAGAGGGTAAGTTAGGAATCTTTCAGAGGTAGGGAGGGCTGAAGTTCGAAGAGAAAGGTTTGACCATTGGGAAGGCAAAGGGTAAAGATCACTTCCTTCGATTCCTCTAAAAAGTAGGAGATCAGGATTTGTAGACGAGGAGCGAAAGGAAGACAAGAAAGGAGAAGAATGGAGGCTAAGTCAGAGGAAGGCAACGAATATTGGTTGGAGCCAACAAGGCTAGGGCCGGAGACCACAGGGGGGCCAAAAGTGTTGTGACTTGCAGGGCGGAGGCTACAAACTGATGGTCCAAGTGAAGGACCAGTAGACAAGTTGTGACTCCCAGAGGGGGAGACAAAGGTTGGAGGATGGTATTAGTGAGGGTGGCGCTTCATACTCCACCTCCTGCCATGAATGGGGTGGCGAGTAACTATAGCAGAGTTGCTGGAAGGAGGGTAGAGGAAGATTATCTGCTAAGTTTAAGGTTAGTCAGAAGGACCGTCGTCGATGGTGGAGGGTATAATGGAGGGAGTGGGAGCAACAAAAGTGGAGTGGATGACCATCATTTCATCAGGAGTCGGAGGTGAGAACAGTAGTTCTCTGAATGGTGACAAAAAATTTTGCATGCCGAGCAATGAGGAGGAACCCAATCGTAGCATATTTCCTGGTGCAAAGCATTTCCTTCACCATCCATGACCAGCACAGAGGTTGGAGGAGGGATTTATGCTGAAAATTCAATGCAGATATCTCTCGTAAGAGTGTCGTCGAATCCTCTTGGCTCTAATATTAGTGAAGATAGGCTTGCCCACAACTGAGCCTATAATGCCTAGTTCTTGCACCAAAATTGCAAAGGAATTTTAGGGAGGGAAATCCACAAAGGAATGGAGCAGTAATCTAATTTGTGAAGTTGCATAAAACAATTCCATTGACGTAGGAATTCCGGTTTGTTGCCAACATGCTATGGACCTCTTTCCAAAGCCTTGAGCATATCTTATTCCATTGAGAAATTAAAGAAGTTTACTCCATTTTCCAAAAGGTATGTCACCATAGGTCCTTGAGCTTTCCATTATTTGCTAAGAGAGCTTTTGACTATGAGGATAAGAGGATCTTTTGAAAGAATGAAATCCCAAGTAGAGGAAGAAGAGAACAGTCCCAGAGGGTACGGAGACAAGATAATCTTGTTTTGTCTTCCACGATGAGCAGGGGGATGGGGAGTGGGAGGACTAAAGATGAGTAATGCGGGAGCAGGAGGGGGAGACCTATCTCTTTGAGAGATGATAGAAGCAACATTGACAGATTTACTCAGGCAGGAAGAGTAAACAATTGTGGGGGAGATTAGGGAGAGGAGAATGCTAACGGGATGCTAGGGGCCAAACCATATAGAGGTGGAGGAACCATCACTTATGGATGAGAAATCGCACCAAGTTGAATAGTTCCGAGGGAGAGAATATTGTAGCAGATCCAAGAGGGGTCAGAAGGGAGAAAGGTAGTCCATAAGGAGTCACTTTTAGGACGTGGAATAGACCCAAGAAACCCAAATACTGTTATGCTTGGAGGTAATTTTTCAAATAAGCTTGAGAACGCCCATAAAAATAACATCTTTAAATCTTCTCAGGCCATGACCCCCTTCTAATTTTGGGTGGCAGACTTTGGCCCAACTCTAAGGATGAATGGATTTTAATGAGTCCGTACTATCCTAGGACATAATTTTCTCTCCCTATATCTCTCACATTACCTATAAAAAATTCTCCCGATTTTCTCTCCTACTAATAACTATCCTAGCCCTTGATTTTCTTTCTCCATCTCTACCCCCAACCCATTTCTCGAATCTCTCTCTTCCCTCAATATCTCTCGGACGACCCAGTATGACTTCTCCTGATTTTCTCTTCTAAGAATAAACCTATAAGGCCCTGATTTTCTTACTCTCAGACACGCAGCAAAAATTCTTCAGATTTTCTTTCCCACTAATAACTATCTTAGCACTCGATTTTTTCTCTCCTTCTCTACCTTGACCCCTTTCTTCTCTTCTCTCTCTTTTCCTGATCTCTCTCGTAAAACCTAGCATGACTTCTCTCGATTTTCTCTCCCACTAAAAACTATCTAAACCCTTGTTTTCTCCCTCTCACATGACTTAACAAAAATTCTTCTTATTTTTTCTCCCAATAATAACTATCCTAAGACCCCATTTTTTCTCTCTAGATCTCTCTTGCATGACTTAGTAAAAATTCTTTTGATTTTCTTCCACTAATACCTATCCCAGCTCTCGATTTTTTCTCTCCTTCTCTACCCCCAACCCTTTCTCGAATCTGTCTCTCTTCTCAAAATCTCTCCCATATGACCTAACATGACTTCTCCTAATTTTTTCCCTCCATCCCTACCCCCAACCCCTTTCTTGAACCTACCTCTCTTCTCTCAATACCTCTCGCACAACCTAGCACGACTTTCCCTAATTTTCTCTCCTATTAATAACTATCCTAACCCCTGATTTTCTCTCCCTCTCTCACACGATCTAAAAAAAATTCTCCCAATTTTCTCTCCACTAATAACTAACCCAACACCCAATTTTCTCTCTCCCTCGATCTCTCTCTCACGATCTAGAAAAAATCTCCTGATTCTCTCCTAGTAATAACTATCTCCTTTCTTGAATCTATCTGTGTTCTCTCGATCTCTCTCGCATAACCTAGCATGACTTCTCTCCATTTTCTCTCCAACTAATAACTATCCTAGCCCCTGATTTTCTCTCCCTCTCGTACAACCTAGAAAAAGTTCTCTCGATTTTCTCTCCCACTAATAACTATCCCAACACATGATTTTCTCACCCTCAATCACTCTAGCACGAGCTAGAAAGAATTCTCCCATTTTCTCTCTCAATAACAACCATCCTAGCCCTCAATTTTCTCTCCTTATTTACCCCCGACCCCTTTCTTGAATCTCTCCTCTCAATCTCTCTCGTACAACCTAACATAACTTCTCCCGATTTTATCTACAACAAATAACCATTCGGGCCCCGATTTTCTCCCTCTAGCATATATTTTCTCTCTCCCTCAATCTGCATGTATTTTCTCTCCCACTTGATCTCTCTCGCACGACGTGATAAAAATTCTCCTGATTTTCTCACACTAATAACTATCCCAGCCCTTGATTTTCTCTCAACTCTACCCCTAACACCTTTCTTGAATCTCTCTCATACGACCTAGCATGACTTTTCTCGATTTTCTTTCCCTCTCCTACGCACGACTTAGCAAAAATTCTCTTTTTGTTCTCCCACTAATGACAATCCTGGCGCTCGATTTTCTCTCTGTTTCTCTAACACCAACCTTTTCTCAAAAATATCTTTTCTCGATCTCTCTCATATAACCTAGCATAACTTCTTTTAATTTTATCTCCCACTAGAAACTGCCCGAACCCCTAATTTTCTTCCTCTCACACGACCTAACAAAATTTCTCTTAATATTCTCTCCTGCTAATATATATCCCAAAAACTCATTTACTCTCTCCCTTGACCTCTCATGCACGACTTAGGATAAATTCTCTCTATTTTCTCTCCCACTAATGACTATTCTAGTCTCTGATTTTCTCTCCTCTCTACCCCCAACCCCTTTCTTGAATCTCATTCACTTCTCTTGATCTCTCACATGACCTAGCATGACTTGCCCAGATTTTCCCTCACATTAATAACTATCCCAACCCCTGATTTTCTTTGCTTCTCTTCCATGACTTCACAAAATTCTCTCGATTTTCTATCCAAGTAATAACTATCCTAGGACCTAATTTTCTCTCTTCCTTAATCTCTTTTGCCTAACCTAACGAAAATTCTCCTGATTTTCTCTCCCACTAATAATTATCCCAGCTTCGATTTCTCTCTCCTCTACCCCCAACCCTTTCTTAAATCTCTCTATCTCTCAATCTCTCTAGCATGACTTCTCATTTTCTCCAACTAATACCTATAACAACCCCCAATTTTCTCTCCCTGTCGTATGACCTAGCAAATCTCCTGATTTTCACTCCCTCGATCTCTCTCATGGCCTAAAAAAAGTTCTTACATTTTCTCTCCCACTAATAATTATCCTAACCCCTGATTTTCGCTCCTTTACTATCGACCCTTTTCTTGAATCTCTCTCGCCCGACCTAACATAATTTCCCTCGATTTTCTCTCCCACTAATAACTATCCTAGCCCCCGATTTTCTCCCTCTCGCATAACCTAGCATAAATTCTCTTGATTTTATCTCTCCAACGATCTCTCTCGCACAACCTCAAAAAAATTCTCCTGATTTTCTCTCTCCTTCTCTACCCCTTCTATCTCTCTTCTCTCGATCTCTTGCATGACCCAGCATGACTTTTCTTGATTTTCTCTTCCACCAATAACCATCCTAACCCCTGATTTACTCTCTCTATAGCACGACCTAGAAAAAATTCTCCTGATTTTTTTCCCACTAATAACTAGCCTAGCCCCCGGAATTTCTCTCCTCTACCCTTAACTCCTTTCTCAAATCTGTCTCTCTTCTCTTAATCTCTCTTGCCCAACCTAGCATGACTTCTCCCAATTTTCTCTCCCATTAATAACTATCCCAACCTCCGATTTTCACTCCCTCTCTCGTATGACCTAGAAAAAATTTTCCCGATTTTCTCTCCCTCGATCTCTCTCACATGACCTAGTAGAAAGTCTCGATTTTCTCTCCCGCTAATAACTATCCCAACTCCTGATTTATCCTCTACCCCTAAACATTTTTTGAATCTCTCTTTGTTCTCTTGATCTCTCTCGTATAACCTAGCATTAATTCTCCCCATTTCCTCTCCAACTAATAACTTTCCTAGCCATTGATTTTTCCCCCTTTAGGACAAGCTAGCAAAGATTCTCCCGATTTTCTCTCTCACTAATAACTATTCCAGGCCCTGATTCTCTCCTTCGCTACCCCCACCCCTTTCTCGAATCTCAATCCTTTCTCTCGATCTCTTACACGATCTAACATGGCTTGTATGATACCCTACTTTCTGAACTCGGTCTAATTACCTGTATTGACTTGGTTTGATCATATAGGGCTGAATCGGAGCGAACTGACGTAAGTACCATATGGAACATGGTAGCAAGAGTGACCTTGAACTCGGGTTGGCCCGACAAGACCGAGCATGTACTAAGGGTAATATGTGCACTTGCATGCACCATGAGGCCTTGCATTTGCATGCACCACGAGGCAATGTACAAGGAGTAAGGGTACATACTAGTAATTTTGGGTGCCTATGTAATTTAATTATAAGTATGAGTTTGTCCCCATTAAAGTCCAAGTGGAACACTAGCAATGGGCTATGAGAATACCCACCTGAGATATACCCATATGAGAATACCCACCTGAGATATACTCACCTGAGATATACCCACCTGAGAATGGCCCCTGGGATTTACCCACCTATAACTAGAAGATATTTTTAGGGCCTAGGTATAAAAGAGGAGACATTTATTGTCTTTTCCCTCATTAATGATAGTTGGTTGGTGGGACAGTAAAGAAGAGAGAGAAAGAAAGAAGAAAGGAAAAGGAGGAAGAAGAAGAAAGAAGAAAGAAAATAGACTTTAAAGCTTCATTGGAGCTGGGTCTTGGTATTTTGGAGCCCAGATTAATGATCAGCTCGTCGGGATCTTCGATTTGAGGTAGGTATTGTACACATTCCAAGGATTCTTAGGAAAACCACTTTTTTAAGCCCTCTTTTTGATTTTTGGGAAAGAACCGACTTGGATCTTGTTAATCCTACTTGGATAATCAAATCTAATGTCTAATGAAAGGTGTGTACAATGATTTTTAAGGATTTGAAAGGAGTGTTGGTGAAGATCTAGAGTATTTGAAGTTCTTAAGCTAAAGAAGTGAAATTTGGGGTTTCATTGGGGTTCTTGAGAAAGAGGTAAGAATCTCCTTTTTCTTTTGATTTGATCGTAGATCTAGGTTGAGGATATATGATTGGACCTTAGATGAGTGATTTGAGTCGTCGGATCGACCCCAAATAAGTTCCCCAAGCCATGGGGACGATGATGGAAGAATTTTGTTTCAAGACTAGGGGGTGTTTCAGACCCACTTATCTTTGGGTCTCTGGCCCATCTGAGTTCCCAGAACTCAATTTCTGAGCTCTGGTGGAATGGGCGGGCATGAAACCGGTAGGCTCTGAGGCCTGCCTGTCTTTGACTCATGCCCACCTATCTTTCTAGAATGCCCAGAATGGGTCCAAATTGGATGGGTAACCCCCATTTATGATTCTAAACCCAATTTTAGTGTTCAAACATGATGATTTTGATTCCAAAATAGTGAATGATAAATCATTATATTTATGATAGGTTACACTCGTTATATGCGTACCCACACATCGGATCTCTTATGTGCCAGGTACAAGCACCGTGTACATATACAGGTAAGTGGGGAGTGGACTCTGATTTAATTTTGGAATGCTAAGCATCACTTAACATGTGTTAGTCTAGCCATGTCATCATGTCATTTATGTGTAGACTAGACATCACGTATGCCATATCACTCATTGTATGTGCATTTACTTAACATGTTATGCTTTGCTTTATAATGAATATTCTTTATGTCTTGATGTATGTGAAGGAAGAATTTCATATGGACATGATATGTATGCTAGATTAGATGCCATAGACGGCTTGGAAACGAGTGCATGGTGGCTCGTGGAATTTACAAACAATATGTGTTTGATTAACCACCTATCCAATTTGCAAACAATATGTGTTTGACAACCTTTACGGTTGCTCCAGGTGAATTTGGATCCTGACCATCTAAGGTCATTCATACCAATATCATCGATGCTATCATTAATGGAATCAATAGAGTGAAGGTCATAGGGTCCCCACTAATCTTCTCATAAGAATGTTTGATGACATTAAAATCACCCACCAGGCCCCATGGAAGGGAGCCAGTAGAGGGGGAAAAGGAGCAGAGATCTGACCAGAGAGGTTCTGTCTAGCTCTTGGTTAAAAGTATAGATGGATGAAAAGAAGCAAGAGGGAGAACCATAGAGGAGGAAATTAGAGAGGTGGATAGATTAAGAGGATAAGACCAAAACATTAAGAAGGAGAGGGTTCCAAAGAACCCAAATGCACCTATTTGGCTAATGAGCGTAGTTAGAGAGGAAGGACTAGGAAGGGGTGTAATGGAAGTGGCTATGCAAGGGACATTGGGCTCAAGGATACGGGTTTTAAGAAGTATAAGGCAAAGTGGGAGACACGAATGCGGGAGCAGATGGTTACATATTTAAAGTGGAATTCAATCTTTGAACATTCCATATGGTCTAGGGGATCATTTGGAAGGGGAGGGAAGGGACAATGATTGCTCGAGATAGCAGGGAGAAGCCTTGAAAAGGTTCAAACCAGACTTAGGTTTCAGCCTACGGTGGTATTCTTTAAGGGGGAGGGAATGGGTACAGATGCTTTCTTGGAGATGCTGTCAAAACTCTTGAAGGAGAGAAGGGAACTGGGTCTAGATGACTTGGTCTTCCTGTGGAAGGAGGCACCAGCTTCAGAGGAGGAGCTGGAGGCAAGCTTCAGAGAGATGGCATGTAGATATTATACCGGGGCACCTCTAAGGCGATGGGAGTCTAAACAGCCCTGAGGGAGCAAGGGACTTCATTAGAGATGGTGGGGTCTGGCGGGAAGCCAGAGGCAAGGGTCAACATGGGTGCCCGAGGAGGCAAGCAAGTTTGAGGCCGCAATAACTGAATGGTAAGGTGGAATGCCTGAGGCAACATAGATTGCACAGGAGGGTCATATGCTGACAGGAGAGGCGATGAAGCACCTTCTAAGGTTAGGTAGCTTGGTGGGAGTCCAACGACAAAATTGTCAGCTGAAGAGCCTATGGGGGCATTAGGAAGAAGCAGGCTAGGATGGGTAGACATGAGATCTCGAGAACCATTAGTAGGATAGAAAATGATTGCGGGGAGCTCGAGGGAGGCCTATAAGGGGGCCAGTCGAAAGGGTTATGCAGGCTAAGGGGATGAAGGTAGTGGCAGTGGGGTGGGAAGGGTTAAAAAAAAGGAGAGGAAAGTGGCTAGGCGGAGAGGGGGGAGGTGCAAGCAGGCTCATGGTGGGAGAGACATATTTTAAGGAGAAGACGTGATGGATACTAGTGAGGAAGGTAAGAATCCATAGGGCAAGGGAGAAGACCCCCTTATGGATCCAGGAGGATGAAGGGTTAGTGATAAGGTGATCACCCGAAAACGGTTGGGTCGGGTAAGATGAGTGGGTAGATCGAATTGAAGGTTCAAAGGTTGGATTTAGAAGCCCATCTGAAAAAAAGAGGGTTCAAGCTAAAGGAAGGAGATAAGGGGGTGTTTGGTAGTAATAGTAACAAAGGAGAATTGGGGATTTTGGATAATGGGGAAGGGAAGAAACAGTTTGGGCCAAAGAATGAAAGCCAAGAAGAGGAGAGTAAGAAAGGCCAGGTGGAAGGTTCCAGATATGGTAGAAGGAAGGGGAAGATGTTTGTAGAGGTGGTGGGGCCCACCAAGGAATAACAAAAAATGGGTAATGAAGAGGTGAAGGCAGGGGGAGGAGCAAAGGCAAAAGCATAACAAGAAGAATGACCAAAGATGTGAAGGAAGCTTGAGGAAGCAACAAGGCTATGCAACAGAGAACTAGGGAATTCGGCGGAACCGTCGGTGTCAGCATCAACAAGGGAAGGCGAAGATGGTGATTGTTCTCCCCATCATCGTTAGACTCTAATTGGGACAGGAGGGAGAACCTATTTTGACTGGTGGACAAAGACTAGAGGTCACTTGCATCAGCCGATTAGGATCTTCTAGAAGGGGAAACACCCTCATGAGGCAGCGAATCTGCTATTCAACTTCTTCTCCAGTGCTAGTAATGATTCTTCTACCCTTGGGACAGGGGAGAAAGATTTAGATTGCCAGTCAACATCAGGGAGAGTGTGGAGAGCAGGTTCTTTAGGAGAATCCACAGCTGGACCATCAGGAGCAATAATGAAGGATATGACAGTGGTTGAAGAGCTGTTCTTTGATGGATGGCCAAATGTTTTGCAAATACAACATTGCGGTGGGATCCACTCGTACTCATCCGGTTGGTCAAAAGTGAAGCCCTCTTCACCCATGATTGTGACAGATAAGGGAAGGGCATGTTTAGTAGTAGCTTTAACCCAGATTCTAGCGAAGGCAAGATGATCTATGAGTTTTTTTCTCTGGTCAGAGAAGAGTTGCTTGCCAATGAGACAATCCACAATATTCAGCCCTTGAGCATACCAAAAGTGGAGGGGAGATCAGGAGAGCATACCAAATGGGTATATTTTTTCTTTGATCAACTTTTGCCAATGTAGTGTATTTATCCTGATGGCGTAGGAAGATAGTATTTTTTCCCTACTTGCCATGGGCCTCCTTCAAGAGCAGTGAGCTTATCTGATTCTTCAGAGAAGTTGACTTGATAGGCCATTTTTGAGAAGAGTGAAGAGAGTACCACAGACCCTCCATTGTTTGGAGAGGGAAGACTTCATTATGTGGAAAGGTGGCGGGCTCTAAGGAAGCGCTCAAGAATGTTTGGCCATTTACAAATTTCAGCCTCTAGCGAACCCGACGGACAAAGGCAACCTTCTTATCATGGAAGGTGGAGGGAGGGACAAAGAAAAGGGAGTGGCTAGCAATGGAGGGAGAAGGGGGGGTGAGTGGAGGATTGGACAACGCCAGGGCTTAGGGGAGGGAGGAGTAGGGAGGGAAGGGGAGTAGGTAGTAGGTGCATAGGCAAGGGTAGGAGGGCTCCGCCATCGGAGAAGTGTCGGACATGTGGGATTAGGACATGACAGAGGGATTCGAGTGGGAGAAATGGAAGGAGGAGTGGTACACTCAAGATTTGTTATATTATTAAGTATTGATATCTACTTAATTTGAATGAGGACCCAATTGAAGTGTTGATGATTTTGGGACTATATGGGGTTGCCTAGCTTACCAAGTTGTTTAACAAGATTATGAGTACTAGAAATATGCCTGATGAATAAAGGAGAAGTATTAGTGTCCCAATCTACAAAAATAAAGGCGATATTCAGAGTTGTAATAACTATAGAAGCATAAAGCTCATAAGTCATAATATAAAATTGTGGGAGAAGGTTATCGAAGTTCACCTAAGAAGAGAAACCAGTATATCAAGGAACCAAATTCGGTTTTATGCCAAGGAGATCCACAATGGAAGCGATTTACCTTCTTAATAGGCTTATGGAAAGGTCCAGAACCTACAAGAAAAATCTCCATACTATTTTCATTGACATAGAAAAGGCATACGACAGAGTCTCCAAAGAGTTTGTCTGACATGTTTTGGAAAAGGAAGGGGTGTCAAGTAAATATGTAGATATTATCAAAGACATGTATGAAGGCATAATGACAAGTGTGAGAATCATGGGAGGTTAAGGCAATGAGTTCCCAATCACTACCGAGTTACACCAGGGATTGACTTTAAGTCCTGATCTATTTACGCTTGTCATGGATGATTTAACTAAGAACGTTCAAGGGGTGGTTCCATGGTATATGCTCTTCGATGATGATATTGTGCATGTGGCCGAGACAATGGCAGAGATCAAATAAAGGTTAGAGTAATGGTGATCTACTTTGGATTCTAAGATTCCTAAGACAAGTAGACAAAAGACGGAGTATATAATGTGTAACTTCAGCCACTCAAGGACGGATTTTGATGTAGTGAAACTTGAGGAGAGAGAGATCTAGCAAGACGATCATTTCAAATATTTGTGGTCAATCATTAACAAAGATGGTGAGATAGATGATGATCTGTCTCACAAAATCAAAGTAGGATGGATGAAGTGGAAAGGTGCATCTGGAGTGTTGTGTGATCGACGCATACCCCTAAAGCTTGGAGGAAAATTCTATAAGACAGTCATAAGGCCAGCTATGATGTATGGGATGGAATGTTGGGAGTGAAGAAGCATAACATGGATAAGTTGAGTGTAACAGAGATGAGGATGTTGAGATGGATGTGTGGCAAATCTAGGAGTGATAGGGTGAGGAATGAATGGGTTAGATCTATTTAGGAGTTGCTCTGATTAAGATAAGCTCAGAGAATGTCGTTTAAGGTGGTTTGGACATGTTCAGGTAAGGAAGAGTGATTAAATCGAGATGGAGGGAGCTAATAGAGCTAAGCGCAAGCCTAAATTGACCACTAAAAAATCGGTAAGGAAAGACATGCAAAAGTTCGGTCTAGATTCTAGTATGACTTCAAATAAAGCGGTTTGGAAGGCAAAGATCCATGTTTCCGATCACATTTAGGTGGATTTCGCAGCAATGTTGCTTTGCTATGCCTCTTTCTTTTTCTTTTCTCCTTTCTTTGCTTTGCTTTTATCTTGCACTATCACGGACCATGTAGCTGACCCCATCTAGTTGGCAAAAGGCTTTGTTGTTGTTGTATTGATATCTACTTATTCCATAGGCTTCACTTCCCCTTCCCAACCCCTTTCTATTTGTTACTCCTTTTTTTTTTTCTGTTAAATACGTGCTTAGCTTCATATCCTTGTCTACTCTTCTTTCTCTTTTCTTTTTATATCTTTGATTGAATGGTATAATGTTGTGTTACCTAGTCTGAGTAACCTTGTGACATGTATACAAATGAGTTATCATTGTTTCATGTTCTAAATATTTTGTCCAATCCTTTTACTATTTTTTATTGAATCTGAACTATTCCCCTGAAATTATTGTTACAATTAATTTTTTAGTGCCTCTTTGTTAGGGTGACCACTTGATTTTCGTCATTTCTATCTCGATAAACAGTTCCCCTGAAATTATTGATACAACACAGAATGAATCCTTTCTTGATTTTTTCCTTGCAAGTTTGCTAGATGAACCTATTCGTGAGGAATGCCCTCTGATATATCATCTAGATTTTGCTGCAATGTATCCAAATATCATTTTAACAAAATGGCTCCAGGTATGTTTGGTGCGCCTTCTCATGTTGTCATTGTGAATATTGTTCTACTGTTTATTTGATACCTCTGCACAAGTATGTTCTCTATTTGGACTGACTTTGTTTAAACAGTAAGTTTCTTTTTCTATACGAAATTTAACACAGTTTCTGTGTTTTAATTCCTGATAATAGTTACCCTCAATGTGCCAACATCTTTGGTGGCCAGTCTATGCTGCTTGGATGCATATTATATGATCACTGGACTACATTTTGATTATTGAATATTGTAACTTATGACATTCTGGAACTGGTTATTCTGCACTGGTTAGGAAGCCTGGAATTGTCTTCATTATAATTGGAAGGTTTACAGAATTGTCAGTATGAAGGCTGTTTACGGGTAGAGAATCTACGGTTCTCAGTAAGCACACCTTTTTACAGATCAAGGTGAGCTACATGTTTTTGTACATTTATGTTAGGTATGCCATGTGTATATTTTCTAAATTCTGTAAGCCAAGTTCCAATTTTTTATACCATGATCTTCACTTTTTTCTTGTGTATATGTTTCTAGTTTATTGTATATTGCTTATCTGCAGGTATGGATGTTAGGCTCATTGTATGCATGCACTTTACATGTTGAGCTTAGTGCACAGCTATTCATTGGCTGGATTTAGGCTTGTTGACTTGAGCCTCCCCCATATACCTTGTTTTGTATAAAAACCCTTTTCCCATAGCATCAAGGGTGATGTTTTGAATTTTTTTTTTCACATGCCTCATTTGGCGAGGAATGATGTTGACCCTCCATTGCTTTGCATGAACATTGGGTTTATTGATTGGTGCAATAAACCAAATTCTTTCACTGAATTCCCGTCATCACGTATCCTTGCCGAGTACATTAGTTCCTAAATATCATTTCAATTGTTAAGTATTAGTTTCAGTCCATTCTGTCCAAAAACAGCCCCAAACTTCAGTTGAATTCCCTCACCAGAACTCAACCACAGACCATGCAAGAAAAGCACTGACCTATGCCAGTAGCTGTCAGACATACTGTAACACTCATATATAGGCTGTTCCCATAACCCACACAACCACAGTCCAAGTATCCATTTAGCAGAGCCATATCAAGTGCAGGGGCACTGGCCTGCCGCGGGCACCCACCGATGGAGGTTTTCCAGTAGCTCCTGGCAGTTGCTGAACTCCCCACTGGTCTAAGGTGGTTCTGCCCAATTGTGCACCCAGTTTGGTGTCCCTGAGTTCCTTTCATGTGTGTGGATAGGTCCCAGACCATAGGGATCAATTTCAATTAATTTACTCCACTTCATCATGGTCTACAAATCCACATTTGGCCTACTATGCTAGTATTCAGCAGTGTACAAGTAAGCATTGCTGGTTTTGTGGTTGCCAGCACAAGTAGCTCCCATATTGGGCATGAGCAGACCAAAATCATACTTGGGTAAACATATGAAGATAGACATGTCCAAATCCAAATCTACTTACAATTCCCCTGCTGAATTGGAACTCACATTGAAATGCTATTTGGGTTGAAAATCCAAGTTCAACAATGAATTATTAGGAGTCCTACTACTTTGGGTTCTCCAATATAGGTAGCCACATAATTACGTCTCTACAACCTTAGATAGAAGGCTGTACCCTAGATCAGCCCATACTTATGATTCCCCAGCTTTTGAGGTTCAAAAGGGAGTCAGAGATGAAGGTGGGTCTCTGAACTAGTCCATCCTTCTATCTCAGTTCTAGGATGGTGATCCCAACTCTGAAATAGAATTCCCCTCATCATACCAAGTCTGTTTTAGACTGTGATCAGCCATAGGAATAAAATACAAACATGTTCCTACCTCCAAGCATAGGCATATCATGCTATTAATACTCAATTTGTAATTACATTACTTAAGCTCTATCCCAGCAGCTAGGTTTTTAACCTTGTACAAGAAATTTCTTCACATGAGGTCTGATACCTATTTATGAGGAATTACAGGGATGGTTGCAGGCCTATGCACTGTTCCAAATGTGTGGACCATAGCCAACAACACCAACCCGGTGTTTCCAACACAGAAACAAGGGATTCCTTATGTGCAACCCAACACTCAGCTGTAGGGGCTGCAGGGACATTTTCCCCAAACTGAACACAGCCCTACAGTGAGGACAGCAAGCATATATTATCCAGACTACTTGCATATCAGACATTAAACCCAATTCAAGTCTTGGGTTACTAACTGCACACCCACAGCTCTCAATTCAGCTGTAGGGGCACACAGGGACCACATGGGACCTATACAAATCCCATTTAATACATCAACAACATACCATCATCCTCAATTTCAGTCCGTGTGACTGAATTTGCCCGAATTCCAGGCTTACAAGGTAAATTCCCTATGCATGGGTTACTTACCCACCTATTCAGCCCAATTTGACGCTACAGGGATCATAGTTAACTCCTACCCCAATTAACATAATATAGTAAGCTAACATAATTTAGCTTGCTATGCCAGCCCTCTCTCTCTCTCTCTCTCGCTTCTTATCCCAGAGAACCATAAAGTGCCACCGCTTGGAGCAGCCTGGCCTCACGCTGGGCTGGTCACCCTTACCCTCCCCATCCTTTCTTCCTCTTCTTCTCTCATCCTCCCCCTCTCGCTCTCCCTCTCCCTCTCCCTCTCCCTCTCCTTTCCTTTCTTCTTCACCCTCTTCCTCTCAACTTTTTCTTCTTCTTCTTCTTCTCCGGTCTCACACGTTTGGAAGATCGTGATCCACCCTTGCCATCTCCTCAATCCTTCCACTCCCATTTTGACTCAGATCTGGTGAAGGTCTTGTCGGGATCCTCCTGATCCTCCCAGATTGGCTCATTGGCTCCTTCTTCCGCCAGCGTTCTTTGGGCCTACAACTGCTCATCCTCGAGTTGCTACTTTAATTAGGTATGGCTATGCCGTCATCCTTTTGTTGCTCCGACCTGCTCCCAGAACTGTTCGTCGGCTCCTCCCCCTCTTCCGATGCTCTCTGGGCCTGTAGTCGCTCATCCTTGATTTACTGCACAGTTAGAGTGTGCTATTGTGCCGTTGACCTAACCATGCTCTCTTCTGGATCTTGGGCAAATCAAACGTCTTCTCACATTTCCTCCCTGATCGAATCATTTGTCACGGTGATTTCTTAGCAAGGTCTTTGCAAGGCTTGCAAGCCGCAAGATTGCCATCCATGCTCGACAAACAACTACCTCGCCGATGCCCTCCGCAAGGTCGGTGCCTCGTCTTTGCAGCTGTCTCTTCCGCGAGGCCAGCTTCTCTCTTAGTTGTGGCCCTCCACAAGGCTTGTGCCGTGCCGCCGTGCCTGCCTTTTTCTACCTGAACTTCGATTCATGTCTTGACGGCTCGAAGTTGAAGTGATGAGATATGATGGTAGATTTTGGTGGAACCCTATTTGAAATTTCCTTATTTGCCCCTCTTCCTCCTTTAGGCTTCTGGGTTCTTGTTCAGCCCAGTGGGCTTTAGAATTTTAAGTTGTTGGGCTTCTTGACTTTTTTTATTTTAAGCCCATATGGGATTTGTGTTGTAATGGACATGCCATTTGTGACATGTCTTCTTCTCCTCATGCCCATTGGGCCTTGGATGCTATCTTTTCTGGACTTTGGTTACCCTTATAGGGTTTGTAATCTCCATTAGGGGATATATTCTCCCTCCCCCCTTATTTTAATGCATTTATTAATTCAACTAAAAAAAAAAACATAATTTACACAATCCCTATGACTGATTCCCAGCCAAATCCCAGGCATGCAGGCCAAGGTTCCTAGTTCTGGGTGGCTGTATGCTTGGGAAACATTGCTGAAATTATTTTTTACTTACCCTATTGTACAGCAATTAGGAAGTAGGATTTTTACCTTAATTTTGCAGGTACAGCAGTTGGAAAGGTAGCAGCAGTATTTCTCCCAGCTTGGACAATAGCTTGCACTCTTAAGTAGCTTGCTCTATGCTTGGACAACAGCTCCATGTACTTCCTTCAGCTGGCATCTAGCAGCAACATGAGAGGCAGCAACCACAACAGTAATAGTAGCAGCCAGCATGTGCAGCAGAGGCTGCTGGGGTAGAGCATGCAGTTGCAGTAGCAGATGTAGCATCATCACCAGGACAGCAACATCAGCAGCTTGCATGCTGCAGTAGGGGTAGTAGCAACAACCAACCGTAGCAACAGGAGGTGCAGCAGTAGCACTAGGGGCAGCACCAACATCAAGGATCAGCTGCATACAACCCTACATGCACAACCCAAGCAGCCCCCTTCTTCCTCTTCTCTTCTTCTTCTCCTCCTCCTCCTCCTTTCTTTCTTTTCCCCTCCCCCCAAACGAACTTAGTTTGTGAGAAAATGAGAGTAAATGGGTTTATATAATGGCTGGGCATAAGCCACTAGGGCCTGTTTGGCTGTAAGAGCCCATTTTTAAAACTGAATTAAGCACCAATGCTGGCATGTGGGCCCACTTGATCATCTGCATGTTAGGTGCCACATGACCAGTGTTGGATTCCCTTTCAACTCATGTAATTGGCCGAGATATGCCCGCAAGGATGTGGGACCCACAGAGCAATAATTCAGTTTGGGCTGCAGACAACACCACCAGCAAGTCTCACCAGTTGGCCTGTGGTTAGGCAGATGACCTACCGATGACCGTAAAACTGTTCACCCAGCAGTTCCAACCATATGGCCAAAGGTCAGATGTGTGTGTGACCCTTATTTCACCATTTTGGCCTAATTTCTTCATTGTTTACCTAGTGCACAAGCAGTTGGTATGCTCACTATGCAACCATCACTGGCCAGCTAAGGCAGCCCAGCTGCCCTTAGTGCCTACTATGTCCAGACACCCGAAGCATACAGATTAATTTTGATATGGGGTATCACAACTATCCCAGCCCTTGATTTTCTCTCCTCTACCCCCAACCCCTTTCTCAAATCTGCCTCTCTTCTCTCGATCTCTCTCGCACGACGTAGTATGACTTCTTTTGATTATCACTCCCATTGATAACTATCCCAACCACTGATTTTCTCTCCTCTCGCACGACTTAGAAAAAATTCTCCCGATTTTATCTCCACTAATAACTATCCAAACACTTAATTTTCTCTCCCTCGATCTCTGTTGCACGACGTGGCAAAAAATCTCTTGATTTTCTCTCCGACTAATAACATTTCTAGCCCCCAATCTCTCTTTCCTCTATCCCCATCCCTTTCTCAAATCTCTCTTCTCTCAATCTTTCTCGCAATGACCTAGCATGACTTCTCCCCATTTTCTCTACAACTAATAACTATCATAGCCTCCGATTTTCTCTCCCTCTCACATGACCTAGCAAAAATTCTCCCAATATTCTCTCCCACTAATAACTATCCTAGCACCTGATTTTCTCACCCTCGATATCTCTCTCACGACCTAGAAAAAATTCTCCATTTTTCTCTCAATAATAACTATCCCAAACCCCAATTTTCTCTCCTTTACCCTCGACCCCTTCTCGAATTTCTCTCCTCTCAATCTCTCTTGCACGACCTAGCATGACTCTTCCCGATTTTTACTACCACTAATAACTATCCTAGCCCCTGATTTCGTCTCCCTCTCGCACGAGCTAGCTAAAATTCTACCGATTTTCTCTTTCCATCGATCTCTCACACGACTTATAAAAAATTCTCTTGATTTTCTATCCCACTAATAACTATTGTAGACCCTGATTTTCTCTCTCCTTCTCTACCCCAACACCTTTCTTGAATGTCTCAATCTCTCTCATACCACATAGTATGACTTCTCCGGATTTTCTCCCTCTCATACAACCTAGTAAAAATTCTCCATATTTTTTCTCCCACTAATAACTATCCCAGCACTTGATTTTCTCTCTCCTTCTCTACCCCTGACCCTTTCTCGAATCTCTCTTCTCCCAATCTCTCTCTTTTGACCTAGCATGACTTCTCTAAATTTTGTCTCCCACTAATATTTTCCTGATTCCCTAATTTTCTTTCTCACACGACCTAACAAAATCTCTTTTTTTTCTCTCCAACTAATTTCTATCCCAGGAGCTGATTTTCTCACTCCCTCGATATCTCTTGCATGACTTGTAAAAATTCCCCCAATTTTCTCCCATTAAAAATTATTACAGCCTCCGATTTTCTCGCTAGTTTCTCTCCCTCTTTACCCCCAACCCCTTTCTCGAATTTCACTCACTTCTCTCGTTCTCTCGCATGACCTAGCATGACTTCCCGATTTTCTCTCTCATTAATAACTATCTCAACCCTCGATTCTCTCGCATGACTTAGTAAAATTCTCCCGATTTTCTCTCCCTCGATCTTCCTCATATGACCAAGCAAAAATTCTCGTGATTTTCTCTCCCACCAATAGCTATCCTAGCCCCGATTTCTCTCTACTCTACCCCAACCCTTTCTTGAATCTCTCTATTCTCTCGATCTCTCGTATGACCCAACATGACTTCTCCACATTTTCTCTCTATTTAATACCTATCCCAGCCCTTGATTTTCTCTCCCTATCATATGACCTAGAAAATTTTCTTTCGATTTTCTCTCACTCGATCTCTTTCATGGCCTAAAAAAATTGTCCTATTATCCCTCCCACTAATAACTATCCTAACCCAGATTTTTCTCCTTCTTTATCCCCGACCCTTTTCTCGAATATCTCTTGCATGACCTAATATTAATTCTCGATTTTCTCACACCATTAACTATCTTAGCCCCCGATTTTCTCCCTCTCGCATAACCTAGTAAATATTCTCCCAATTTTTTCTCTCCATCAATCTCTCTCGCACGACTTAGAAAAATTCTCCTAGGTTTCTCTCCCACTAATAACTATCCCAAGCCCCAATTTTCACTCTCCTTCTATACCCCAACCCTTCTCTCGATTCTCACTTCTCCCGATCTCTCTCGTATGACCCAGTATGACTTCCCTTGATTTTCTCGCCCACTAACAACCATCCCAGCCCCCGATTTTCTCTCCCTTGACCTCTCTTGCATGACCAAGCAAAAATTCTCTTGATTTTCTCTCCCACCAATAGCTATCTTAGCCCCGTTTCTCTCTATAATACCCCAACCCTTTCTTGAATATCTCTCTATTCTCTCGATCTCTCGCATGACCTAACATGGCTTCTCCACATTTTCTCTCTAACTAATACCTATCCCAGCCCTTGATTTTCTCTCCCTATCGTATGACTTGGCAAAAATACCCCCAATTTTCTCTCCCTCGATCTCTATCACGGCCTAAAAAAAATTCTCCTATTATCCCTCCCACTAATAACTATCCCAGCCCAGATTTTTTTCCTTTACCTCGACACTTTTCTCGAATCTCTCTTCTAGAACTAGTATTAATTCTCCCGATTTTTTCTCCCACTAATAATTATCTTAGCCCCTGATTTTCTCCCTCTCGCATGACCTAGCAAAAATTCTCCTGATTTTCTCCCTCTATCAATCTCTCACACGACCTAGAAAAAACTCTTTTGATTTTCTCTCCCACTAACTATCCCAAGCCCCAATTTTCACTCTCCTTCTGTACCCTTAGCCCCTATCTCGATTCTTGCTTCTCTTAATCTCTCTCGCATAACCCAGCATGACTTCTCTTGATTTTCTCTCCCACTAATGACCATCCCAGTCCCCGATTTTCTCTCTTACACAACCTAGTAAAAATTATCCTGATTTTCTCTCCCATTAATTATCACAACTCCCAATATATCCTCAACCCCTAACCCTTTCTTGAATCTCTCTCTGTTCTTTCAATCTCTTTCGCATGACCTAGCAAAACTTCTCCCCATTTCCTCTTTAACTAATAATTGTCCCAGCCATTGATTTTTTCTCCCTCCTCCACAACTTAGAAAAAATTCTCCCGATTTTCTCTCCCACCAATTACTATCCCAACACACGATTTTCTCATCCTCGATCTCTCTCGCACGACCAAGAAAAAATTCTTCTAATATCTCTCCAAATAATAACCATCCCAGCCTTAATTTTCTCTCTCCTTCTCTACCCCAACACCTTTTTTTATTCTCTCTCTATTCTCTTGATCTCTCTCGTATGACCTAGCATGACTTCTCCTGATTTTCTCTCCTACACAACCAAGCAAAATTTCTCCCAATTTTTTCCCACTAGTAACTATCCCAGTTCCCAACACTCGATTTTCTCTCTCCTTCTCTACCCTGACCCCTTTCTCGAATCTCTCCTCCCGATTTCTCTCATATGACCTAGCATGACTTCTCTTGATTTTCTCCCCCTAATAATTGCCCGAATCTCTAATTTTCTTTCTCTCACATGACCTAACAAAATTTCTCACAATTTTCTCTCCCACTAATATCAATCCCAGGAGTCGATTTTCTCTCTCCCTCGATCTCTCTTACATGACTTACAAAAATTCTCTCGATTTTCTCTCCCACTAGTAACTATTCCAGCCCCTGATTTTCTCCCTATTTTCTCTCCTTTTTTACCCCCAACCCCTTTCTTGAATCTCGTTCACTTCTCCCGATCTCTCGTACGACCTAGGATAACTTGTCCCGATTTTCTCTCCCATTAATATCTATCTCAACCCTTGATTTTCTCTCCCTCTCTCACAATGACCTAATAAAATTCTGCCAATTTTCTCCCCAATTGATAACTATCCTAGAACCCAATTTTATTTCCCTTGATCTCTCTTGCATCACCTAGAAAAAATTCTCCTGATTTCCTCACCCAATAATAGCTATCACAACCCTGATCTCTCTCGATCTCTCTCGTATGATCTAGAATGACTTCTCCATATTTTTCTATCCAACTAATACCTATCCCAGCCCTCAATCTTTATCACAACCTAAAAGAGATTCTCCCATTTGCTCTCCTACTAAGAATTATCCTAGCCCCCGATTCCTATTTATATAAAGTGTTCGTTTTGACCGGCGCCTTTTTTCATTTCGTTTAGTTTTTTTGTTTATACACCAGCCAATGGAGTTATCATTGTCTCTCCCGACGTTCTGCTAAAAAGAATCGTAAAAATTTTCTTCCTCTACCTCTCGCACGACTTAACAAAAATTCTCCCAATTTTTCTTCCCATTACTCTCTCTCGCAGACCCAGAAAAAATTCACTCTATTTTCTCTCCCACTAATAATTATCCCAAACCTCAATTTTCACTCTCCTTCTCTACCTCCAACCCCTTTCTCGATTGTCTTTCTCTTCTCTCGATCTCTCTTGCATGACCCAGCATGACTTCTCCCGATTCTCTTCCAGTAATATCCATCCCAACCCCCTATTTCCTCTCCCTCCAGCATGAACTAAGCAAAAATTGTCATGATTTTCTCTTCCATTAATAACTAGCCCAACCCCCAAATTTCTCTCCTTCTCTACCCCTAACCCCTTTCTCAAATCTGCCTCTCTTCTCTTGATCTCTCTAAAACAGCCTTCACTCAATTTTCTCTCACATTAATAACTATCTAAACCCTGTATTTTCTTTCCCCCTCCAGCACAACCTAGGAAAAAATCTCCCGATTTTCACTCATAATAACTATCCCAACTCCCAATTTATCCTCTATCCTTTCTCGAATCTCTCTCTATTCTCTCAATCTCTCTCGCATGACCTAACAAGACTTCTCACAATTTCCTCTCCAACTAATAACTATCCCAGCCATCGATTTTCTTTCCCTCTCTCATAACGTAGTAAAAATTCTCCTAATTTTCTCTCCCACTAATTACTATCCCGACACCCCATTTTTTCACCCTTGATCTCTTTCGCACAACCTAGGAAAAATTCTCCCATTTTCTCTCATAATAATAACAATCCTAGCCCCAATTTTCTCTCTCCTTCTCTAGCCAAAAACTTTCTCTAATCTGTCTCTCTTCTCTGAATCTCTCTCGAGTGACCAAGCATGACTTCTCCTGATTTTTTCTCCATTTCGCATAACCAAGCAAAAATTCACCTGATTTTTTCTCCCACTAATAACTATCCTAGCCCTCGATTTTCTCTATCCTTTTCAACCCCGAACCCCTCTCTCGAATTCATCTCTTCTCCCAATCTTTCTCGTACGACTTAGCATGACTTCTCTCGATTTTCTCTCCTACTCATAACTGCTTGAACCCCTGATTTTCTTCCTCTCACACAACCTAACAAAAATTTTCTTGATTCTCTCTCCCACTAATATCTATCCCAGGAACCGATTTTCTCACTCTCTGACTCTCTCTTGCATGACTTACAAAAATTCTCCTGATTTTCTCTCCCACTAATAACTATTCCAGCGCTCGATTTTCTCTCCTTCTCTACCCCCAACCCCTCTCTCTACCTCTCTTGCACGATCTAGCAAAATTCTCCCAATTTTCCCTCTAACTAATAACTATCCTAGAACATTTTCTCTCACGCTTGATCTCTCTCGCATAACCAAACAAATTTTTTTCTAATTTTCTCTCCAACTAAGAGATATCCTAGCCCTGATTTCTCTCTACTCTACCCCCAACCCTTTCTCAAATCACTCTCGGTTCTCGCGATCTCTCTCGTATGACCTAACTTGACTTCTCCATATTTTTTCTCCAACTAATACCTATCACAACCATTGATTTTCTCTCCCAATCAAATGGCCTAGCAAAAATTCTCTGGATTTTTGCCCCCCTCGATCTCTCTCATGGCCTAAAAAAGAATTTTCCCTTTTTCCTCACACTGATAACTATCCCAGCCGCTGATTTTTTCTCCTCTTTTACCCCAACCCTTTTCTCGAATCTCTCGCACGACCTAGAATTACTTCTCTCGATTTTCTCTCCCACTAATAACTATCCCAGCACCCGATTTTCTTCCCCTCCCACGACCTAGCAAAAATTCTCCCGATTTTTGTTTTCCATTGATCTCTCTCGCACGACCTAGGAAAAATTCTTCCGATTTTGTCTCCCGCTATTAATAATCCAAACCCCCGATTTTCACTCTCCTCTACCTACAACCCCTTTCTCAGCTCTCTCTTTTATCGATATCTCTCGCATGACCCAGCATAACTTCTTCTGATTTTCTCTTCCACTAACCATCTTAGCCCCCAATTTTCTCTGCCTCTCGTAAAACCTAGCAAAAATTCTCTAAATTTTCTATCCCACTAATACTTAAATCAGCCCACAAAATTCTCTCCTTCCCTACCCCCAACCCCTTTCTCGAAGCTTTCTCTCTCCTCTAGATCTCTCTCGTATGACCTAGCATAACTCTCCTGATTTTCTCTCCCATTAATAACTATCATAACCCATAATTTTCTCTTCCTCTCTCACACAACTTGAAAAAATTCTCTCTATTTTCTCTCCACATAACTATCTCAGCCCCCAATTTCTCTCTCTCGATCTCCCTAGCAAGACCTAGCAAAAAATCTCCCTATTTTCTATCCCACTAATAAGTATCCCAGCTTTGTCCTATACCCCATAACCTTTCTCGAATCTCTCATCTTGCGATCTCTCTTGTATTACCTAGTGAGGATTCTCCCCATTTCCTCACTAACTAATAACTATCCCAGCCATAATTTTCTCTCCCTCTTGCACGACCTAGTAAAAATTCTCTCGATTTTCTCTCTTAGAAATAACTATCCCAACACTCGATTTTCTTACACTTGATCTCCATCGCGCGACTTAGAAATTTTTTTTTGATTTTCTCGCCCTTCAAAATCCCAAACCCTGATTTTCTCTTTCTTTACCTCGGACCCCTTTCTTGCATCTCTCCTCTCGATCTCTCTAGCAAGACTTAACATGACTTCTCTTGAAAATCTATCCAATTAAAACTATCCTAGCCCCCGATTTTCTCTTCCTCTCACATGACCTATAAAAAATTGTCCATATTTTCTCTCCCACGATCTCTCCTGCACGACCTAGCAAAAATTTTCCCGATTTTCTTTCCCACTAATAGCTATCCTAACTCTTAATTTTCTCTCTCCTTCTCTACCCCTAACACCTTTCTCAAATCTCTCTTCTCTCGATCTCTCTCGATCTCTCTCGTATGACCTATTATGACTTCTCTTGATTTTCTCTCCCTCTCGTACAACCTAGTAAAAATTCTCCTGATTATTTCTTCTATTAATAACTATCCCAGCACTCAATTTTCTCAATCCTTCTCTACCTCGAATCTCTCTTCTCCCGATCTCTCTCGTACGACCTAGTATTACTTCTCTCAATTTTCTCCCACTAAAAACTTCTCGAACCCTTGTTTTCTTCCTCTCACACGACCTAACAAGATTTCTCTATATTTTCTCTCCCACTAATATCTATTGTAGGAACAGATTTTCTCTCTCCCTCAATCACTCTTGCGCGACTTGCAAAAAATCTCTAGATTTTCTCTCCCATTAATAACTATTCGAGCCCCCAATTTTTTTCTCCTCTACCCACAACCCCTTTCTCTAATCTCACTTACTTCTCTTGATCTCTAGCATGACTTGTTCCGATTTTCTGTCCCTCTCTCGCATGATCTAGCAATATTCTCTTGATTTACTCTCTAACTAATAACTATCCTAGGGCCCGATTTTCTCTCCCTCGATCTGCTTTGCACAACCTAGCAAAAATTCTCTTAATTTTATCTCCCATTAATAACTAGCCCACCTCCCAAATTTCTCTCTTCTCTGCACCTAACCCCTTTCTTGAAACTCTCTCGATCTCTCTCGCACGTCCTAGCATGACTTCACATTTTCTCTCCAACTAACACCTATCTTAGCCCTCAATTTTCTCTCCCTATCGTATGACCTAGTTAAAATTCTCTTGATTTTCTTCCCTTGATCTCTATCATTGCATAAAAAAAATTCTCCCATTATCTCTCCCATTAATAATTATCCCAGCCCTCGGATTTTCTCCTTTTTTATCCCCAACCCTTTTCTCGAATCTCTCTTGCACAACCTAACATTACTTCCCCCGATCTTCTCTCCCACTAATAACTATCTTAGCCCCCAATTTTCTCCTCTTCACACAACTAAGCAAAAAATTCTCCCTATTTTCCCTCCATCGATCTCTATCGCATAACCTAGAGAAAATTCTCTCGGTTTTCACTCCCACTAATAACTATCTCAACCCCAAATTTTCACTCTTTCTCTACCCCCAACCCCTTTCTTGATTCTCTCCTCTTGATCTCTCTCTCCTAACCTAGCAAGGCTTCTCCCCAATTTTCTCTCCCACTAATAACCATCCTAACTCCCAATTTACTCCCCCTCGCACGACCTAGCAAAATTTAACTTGATTTTCTCTCCCACTAATAACTAGCCCAACCGCCAAATTTCTCTCCTTCACTACCCCTAACCTGTTCTCGAATATGTCTCTTTTCTCTCGATCTCTCTCGTATGACCTAGCATGACTTCTCCCGATTTTCTCTCCTATTAACAACTATTCGAACGCCCGATTTTCCTTTCCTCTCTGGCATGACCTAGAAAAAATTCTCTCGATTTTCTCTCCACTAATAACTATTCCAACCCCTAAATTTCTCTCTCCTTCTCTACCTTCAACATGTTCTCGAATCTGTCTCTCTTCTCTCGATCTCTCTTGCACAACCTAGCAAAATATTTCCCAATTTTCTCTCACTAATCACAGCTCCCAATTTATCTTTTACCCCCAACCTTTTCTTGAGTCTCTCTCTGTTCTCTTAATCTCTTTCACATAACCTAGCAGCAGACCCCCCATTTCCTGTCCAACTAATAACTATCCCAGCCATCGATTTTCTCTCCTTCTCGCATAGCCTAACAAAAATTCTCCCGATTTTCTCTTCCACTAATTACTATCCCAGCACCCGATTTTCTCACCCTCGATCTCTCTCGCACAACCTAGAAAATATTCTCCCATTATCTCTCTAAATAATAACTATCCCAGCCCCAATTTTCTCTCTACTTCTCGACCCAACACCTTTCTTGAATCTCTCTCTTCTCTTGATCTCTCTCATGCAACCTAGCATGACTTCTCCGGATTTTCTCTCCCTCGCACACAATCAAGTAAAAAATTCTCCTAATTTTTTACCACTAACAACTATCCCAGCACCCTATTTTCTCTCTTCTTATCTACTCCCAACCCCTTTCTCTAATCTCTCTATTCTCTCGATCTCTCTCATATGACATAGCATGACTTCTCCATATTTTCTGTCCAACTAATACCTGTCCCAGCCCTTGATTTTCTCTCCCTCGATTTCTATCATAGCCTAAAAAAAATTCTCTCATTTTCTCTCATACTAATAACTATACCAGCCGCCGTTTTTTTCTCTTTCTTTACCTCGACCCTTTTCTCGAACACTCCTACATGACCTAGAATTCCTTCTCCTGATTTTCTCTCCCACTACTAACAACCCCAATCCCTTTCTAGATTCTCTTTCTCTTCTCTTGTTCTCTCTTGCATGACCTAGCATAACTTCCGATTTTTTCTCCCACTAACAACCAAGCCAACCCCCGATTTTCCCTCCCTCTCGCATGACCTACCAAAAATTGTCCTGATTTTCTCTCCCATTGAAAACTTGCCCAACCTCCAAATTTCTCTCCTTCTCTACCCCTAACCCCTTTCTCGAATCCATCTCTCTTCTCTCTGATTTTCTCTCTATCTCTCGTATGTCCTAGAAAAAATTCTCTTGATTTTTTCTCCAATAATAACGATCCCAGAACCCAATTTTCTCTCCCTCGATCTCTCTCGCTTGACCTAGCAAACAATCTCCTGATTTTCTCTCCTACTAACTATCACAGCTCCAATTTAACTATCACAGCTCCAATTTATCCTCTACCCCAACCCTTTCTTGAATCTCTCTCTCTTCTCTCAATGTCTCTCGTATGACCTAGCAAGACGTCTCCCCATTTCTTTTCCAACTAATAACTATCCTAATCCCTGATTTTCTCTCCCTCCTACATGAATTAAGCAAAAAATCTGCCAATTTTCTCTCCCATTAATAACTAGCCCAACCCCCAAATTTCTCTCTCCTTCTCTACCCCTAACCCCTTTCTCAAATCTGCCTCTCTTCTCTCGATCTCTCTAAAACAACCTAGCATTCCTTCTCTCAATTTTCTCTCCCATTAATAACTATTTGAACCCTGGATTTTCTCTCTCCATCCCACACAACCTAGTAAAAAATCTCCCGATTTTCAATCCTACTATCCCAACTCCCAATTTATCCTCTACCCTTTCTCGAATCTCTCTCTATTCTCTCAATCTCTCTCGTATGACCTAACAAGACTTCTCCCAATTTCCTCTCCAAGTAATAATTATCCCATCCATCAATTTTCTTTCCCTCTCGCATAACGTAGTAAAAATTCTCCTAGTTTTCTCTCCCACTAATTACTATCCTGACACCCTATTATTTCACCCTCGATCTCTTTCACACAACCTAGGAAAAATTCTCCCATTTCTCTCCTAATAATAACTATCCCAGCCTTGATTTTCTTTCTTCTTCTCTACCCTAACACTTTCTCTAATCTCTCTCTCTCTTCTCTTGATCTCTCTTGTATGACCAAGCATAACTTCTCCTGATTTATTCTTCCTCTTGCATAACCTAGCAAAAATTCACCTGATTTTTTCTCCCACTAATAACTATCCCAGCCCTCGATTTTCTCTATCTTTTTCTACCTTGACCCCTCTCTCGAATTCATCTCTTCTCCCAATCTTTCTCGTACGACCTAGCATGACTTCTCTCGGTTTTCTCTCCTATTCATAACTGCTCTAACCCCTAATTTCTTCCTCTCACACAACCTAACAAAATTTCTCTCAATTCTCTCTCCCACTGATATCTATCCCAGGTGCCGATTTTCTCACTCCCTGACTCTCTCTTGCACGACTTCCAAAAATTCTCCCGATTTTCTCTCCCACTAATAACTATTTCAGCCCTGGATTTTCTCTCCTTCTCTACCCCCAATCCCTCTCTCTACCTCTCGCATGACCTAGCAAAATTCTCCCAATTTTCTCTCTTACTAATAAATATCCTAGAACCCTATTTTCTCTCACACTCGATCTCACTCGTATAACCAAGTAATTTTTTTTTTTAATTTTCTCTCCAACTAAGAGATATCCTAACCCTAGTTTCTCTCTACTCTACTCCTAACCCTTTCTTGAATCACTTTTGGTTCTCGCGATCTCTCTCGTATGACCTAACTTGACTTGTTCACATTTTTTCTTCAACTAATACCTATCACAACCCTCTATTTTCTCTCCCAATCAAATGACCTAGCAAAAATTCTCTGAATTTTCGCCCCCTCGATCCCTCTCACAGCCTAAAAAAGATTTTTCCCTTTTGTTCTCCCAATTATAACTATCCCAGCCCCTAATTTTCCTCCTGTTTTGCCCCAACCATTTTCTCGAATCTCTCTCACACAACCCAGCATTACTTCTCTTGATTTTCTCTCCCACTAATAACTATCCCAGCACCCGATTTTCTCCCTCTACGATTGTCAAAGAAAAATTATCCTGATTTTGTCTCCCACTAATAACTATCCCAACCCCAATTTTCACTCTCCTCTACCCGCAACCGCTTTCTCGGTTCTCTCTCTTCTCTCAATATCTCTCGTACGACCCAGTATGACTTCTTCTGATTTTCTCTCCCACTGATAACCATCTTATCCCCCAATTTTCTCTTCCTCTCGTAAAACCTAGCAAAAATTCTCCTAATTTTCTATCCCACTAATAATTAACTTAGCCCACGAAATTCTCTCCTTCCCTACCCCCAACCCCTTTCTCGAAGCTTTCTCTCTCCTCTAGATCTCTCTCGCATGACCTAGCATGACTCTTCTAATTTTCTCTCCCATTAATAATTATCCCAACCCCTAATTTTCTCTTCCTCTCTCACACAACTTAGAAAAAATTCTCTCTATTTTCTTTCCACTAATAACTATCTTAGCACCCAATTTTCTCTCCCTTGATCTCCCTAACATGACCTGGTAAAAAATCTCCCAATTTTCTATCCCACTAATAAGTATCCCAGCTCGGGATTTATCCTACACCCCATAACTTTTCTCGAATCTCTCTGATCTCGCAATCTCTCTTGCATTACCTAGCAAGGCTTCTCCCCATTTCCTCTCCAACTAATAACTATCTCAGCCACAATTTTATCTCCCTCTCGCATAACCTAGAAAAAATTCTCTCGATTTTCTCTCCCAGAAATAACTATCTCAGCACCCGATTTTCTTACCCTTGATCTCTATCGCGCGACTTAGAAAAAATGCTTTGATTTCCTCACCTTTAAAAACCCATACCCCGATTTTCTCTCATTCTTTACCTCGAACCCCTTTCTTGAATCTCTCTCCTCTCGATCTCCCTAGCAAGACCTAACATGACTTCTCCCTAAAATCTATCCAACTAAAACTATCCTAGCCCCCGATTTTCTCTCCCTCTCACATGACCTATAAAAAATTCTCCATATTCTCTCCCACGATCTCTCCTACACGACCTAGCAAAAATTCTCTCGATTTTCTCTCCCACTAATAACTATCCTAACTCTTAATTTTCTCTCTCCTTCTCTACCCCCAACATTTTTCTTGAATCTCTCTCTTCTCTCGATCTTTCTCATACGACCTATTATAACTTCTCTTGATTTTCTCTCCCTCTCGTACAACCTAGAAAAAATTCTCCTGATTATTTCTTCTATTAATAACTATACCAACACAATTTTTTCAATCCTTCTCTACCTCTGACCCCTTTCTCGAATCTCTCTCTTCTCCTAATCTCTCCCATAAGAACTAGTATTACTTCTCTCTCTTTTCTATTCGACTAAAAACTGCTCGAACCCTTGATTTTCTTCCTCTCACAAGACCTAATAAGATTTCTCCATATTTTCTCTCCCACTAATATCTATCGTAGGAACAGATTTTCTCTCTCCCTCAATCACTCTTAGGCGACTTGAAAAAATTCTCTAGATTTTCTCTCCCATTGATAACTATTCAAGCCCCCAATTTTTTTCTCCTCTACCCCCAACCCCTTTCTCTAATCTCACTTCTCTTGATCTCTCGCACGACCTAGCATGACTTGTTCTGATTTTCTCTCCCTCTCTCGTATGATCTAGTAAAATTCTCTCGATTTCTCTCCAACTAATAACTATCCTAGGACCCGATTTTCTCTCACTGGATCTCTTTTGCACTACCTACAAAAAATTCTCCTGATTTTCTCTCCCATTAATAACTAACCCAACTCCCGAATCTCTCTCTCCTCTGCACCTAACCCCTTTCTTGAAACTATCTCTTGATCTCAATCTCTCTCGCACATCGAAGCATGACTTCTCCACATTTTCTCTATAACTAACACCTATCTTAACCCTCGATTTCTCTCCCTATCGTATGACCTAGTTAAAATTCTTCTGGTTTTCTTCCCTCGATCTCTATTATTGCATAAAAAAATTTTCCATTAATAACTATCCCAGCCCTCGATTTTTCTCCTTCTTTATCTCCGACCGTTTTCTCGAATCTCTCTTGCACAACCTAACATTACTTCTCCTGATCTTCTCTCCCACTAATAACTATCTTAGCCCCTAATTTTCTCCTTCTCGCACAACCTAGCAAAAATTCTCCCGATTTTCTTTCTCCCTCGATCTCTATCGCATGGCCTAGAGAAAATTCTCTCGGTTTTCCCACTAATAACTATCCCAACCCCAAATTTTCACTTTCCCTCTCTACCCCCAACCCCTTTCTCAATCTCTCTTCTCTCGATCTCTCTCTTGACCCAACAAGGCTTCTCCCGATTTACTCTCCCCCTTACATGACCTTGCAAAAATTAACCTGATTTTCTCTCCTACTAATAACTAGCCCAACCCCCGAATTTATTTTTTTCTCTTCCCCAACCTGTTCTCGAATCTGTCTCTCTTCTTTCGATCTCTCTCGCACGACCTAACATGACTTCTCCTGATTCTCTCCCATTAGCATCTATTTGAACGCCCAATTTTCTTTTCCTCTCTCGCACGACCTAGAAAAGATTCTCTCAATTTTCTCTCCACTAATAACTATCCCAACCCCTGAATTTCTCTCTCCTTCTCTACCTTCAACCTGTTCTCGAATCTGTCTCTCTTCTCTCGATCTCTTTTAACATGACCTAGTAAAAAATCTCCCGATTTTCTCTCATTAATTTTCACAGCGCCCAATTTTTCTTCTACCCCTAACCTTTTCTTGAGTCTCTCTCTATTCTCTCAATATCTTTCGTATAACCTTGCAAGAGCTCCCCATTTCCTATCCAACTAATAACTATCACAGCCATCGATTTTCTCTCCCTCTCGCACAGGCTAGTAAAAATTCTCTCAATTTTCTCTCCCACTAATTACTATCCTAGCACCTGATTTTTTCACCCTTGATCTCTCTCGTGCAACCTAGAAAATATTCTCCGATTATCTCTCTAAATAATAACTATCCCAGCCCTAATTTTCTCTCTCCTTCTCGACCCTAACACCTTTCTTGAATCTTTCTCTCTTCTCTTGATCTCTCTTGTATGACCTAGTATAACTTCTCCAGATTTTCTCTCGTATACAATCAAGAAAAAATTCTCCCAATTTTTTACCACTAATAACCATCCCAGAACCTAATTTTCTCTCTTTTTATCTACCCCCAACCCCTTTCTCTAATCTCTCGATCTCTCTCGCATAACATAGCATGACTTCTCCATATTTTCTATCCAACTAATACCTATCCCAACCCTTGATTTTTTCCCTATCGTATGACCTAGGAAAAATTCTCTCGATTTTCTCTCCCTCGATCTCTATCACAGCCTAAAAAAAATTCTTCTATTTTCTCTCCTACTAATAACTATCCCAGCCACCATTTTTTTCTCTTTCTTTACTTCGACCCTTTTCTCGAACACTCCTACATGACCTAGAATTCCTTCTCCTGATTTTCTTTCCCACTAATAACTGTCCCAACCCCTTTCTCGATTCTTTTTCTCTTCTCTTGATCTCTCTCGTATGACCTAGTATGACTTCTCCCAATTTTCTCTCCCACTACTAACCAACCTAACCCCCAATTTTCCCTCCCTCTCGCACGACCTAGCAAAAATTGTCTTGACTTTTTCTTCTAGTGATAACTAGCCCAACCTCCAAATTTCTCTCTCTTTCTCTACCCCTAACCCCTTTTCTCGAATCAGTCTCTCCTCTCGGTTTTTCTCTCCATCTCTCGCATGTCCTAGAAAAAATTATCTTATTTTTTCTCCAACAATAACTATCGCAGCTCTCAATTTTCTCTCCTTCGATCTCTCTCACACGACATAGCAAACAATCTCCCGATTTTCTCTCCTACTAACTATCGCAGCTCTAATTTATCCTCTACCCCCAACCCTTTCTTGAATCTCTCTCTATTCTCTCAATGTCTCTCATATGACCTAGCAAGACTTCTCCCATTTCCTCTCCAACTAATGACTATCCTAGCCACCGATTTTCTTTCCCTCTTGATTGACCTAGCAAAAGTTCTCCTAATTTTCTCCTGCGCTAATTACTATCACAGCACCTAGAAAAAAATTCTCCCATTTTCTCTCCTGATAAAAACTATCCCTACCCTGATTTTCTCTCTCCTTTTCTACCCCAACACATTTCTCGAATTTCTCTCTTCTTTTTATCTCCCTCATACGACCTAGCATGACTTCTTTTGATTTTCTATCCCTCTCGTATGACCTAGCAAAAATTCTCCTGATTTTTTCTCACACTATAACAATGCCAGCCCTCGATTACTCTTTCCTCTACCCTGACCCCTCTCTTGAATCTCTCTTCTCCTAACTTCTCTCGTATGACCTAGCGTGGCTTCCCTCTATTTTCTCTCCTACTATTAACTATTCGAACCCTGATTTCTTCCTCTCACATACCCTAACAAAATTTCTTTCGATTTCCTCCCATTATTTTCTATCCTAGGAACCAATTTTCTTACTCCCTCAATCTCTCTTGTACGACTTGTAAAAATTCTCCTGAATTTCTCTCCTTCTCTACCCCCAACCCCTTTCTCGAATCTCACTCACATGACTAGTCTCGATTTTCTCTCCCTCTCTCGCATGTGTATTGATTCTCCCGATTTTATCTCCTATTAATAATTATCCTAGAACCCTATTTTCTCTCTCGCGTGACCTATAAAAAATTCTCCTAATTTTCTCTCTAACTAATAGATATCTCATCCCCTATTTCTCTCCACTCTACCCCCAACCCTTTCTTGAATCACTCTCGGTTCTCTCGATCTCTCTTGCATGACCTTGCTCAACTTCTCCACATTTTTTCTCCAAATAATACCTATCACAACCCCCGATTTTCTCTCCCTATCGAATGACCTAACAAAAATTCTCTAGACTTTCTCCCCCTCGATCTCTCTTACTATCCTAGAACCCCTTTTTCTCCCACTAATAACTATCCTTGATCTCTCTAGCACTACAAAAAAATAATTCTCCTATTTGCTCTCCCATAAAATTCCTAGCCCCCTATTTTCTCTTTCTTTAACCCCACCCCTTTCTCGAATTTCTCTCCTCTCTATCTCTTTTATAAGACCTAGCATGGCTTCTCCTGAAAATCTGTCCAACTAAAACTATCTAAGCCCCCGATTTTTTCTACCTATCGTACTACCTATAAAAATTCTCCTTATTTTCTCTCCCACAATCTCTCTTGCACGACCTTGGAAAAATTCACCCTAATTTCTACTCCTATTAATAACTATTCCAACTCCTGATTTCTCTCTCCTTCTCTACACCTAACACCTTTCTCAAATCTTTCTCTTCTCTCGATCTCTCTTATACGATTTATTATGACTTCACCTAATTTTCTCTCCCTCTTGAACGACCTAACAAAAACTCTCCCGATTATTTCTCCTACTAATAACTATCCCAGCACTAGATTTCTCTCTTCTGCTCTACCCCTTACCCCTTTCTTGAATCTCTCTCGAATGACCTAGCATGACATCTCTCGATTTTATCTCCCACTAATAGCTGCTTGAACCCCTGATTTTCTTCCTCCCACCTGACCTAACAAAATTTTGCTCGATTTTCTCTCTACCTAATATGTATCCCAGGAACCGATTTTCTCTCCATCATTTTTGCATAACTTACAAAAATTCTCCAAATTTTCTCTCCCACTAATAACATTATTCAAGCCCCCGATTTTCCCTCCTCTACCGCCAACCCCTTTCTCGAATCTCACTTCTCTCGATCTCTTGCATGACCTAGCATGACTTGTCCCCATATTCTCTCCCTCTCTCCCATGGTCTAAAAAAATTCTCCCAACTTTCTCTCCAACTAATAACTATCCTAGGACTTGAGTTTCTCTCTCCTTCATTCTCTTTCTCACGACATAGCAAAACTTTCTTATGATTTATTCTCCTATTAATGACAAGCATAACCCCCGAATTTCACTCTCCTTCTCTACCCCCAACCCCTTTCTTGAATCTCTCTCTTCTCTAATCTCTCTCGCACGTCCTAACATGACTTCTGTCGATTTTCTCTCCCATCAATAACAATAAGAACCCCTAATTTTCTCTCCGTCTCTAGCACGACCTAGGAAAATTCTCTTGATTTTCTCTCCTCTAATAACTATCCTAACACCCAATTTTCTCTCCCTTGAATCTCTCTTGCATGAACTAGCAAAAAATCCCCCGATTTTCACTTCTCTCGATCTCTTTGGTATGACCTAGCTTGACTTCTCATGATTTTCTCTCGTGCTAATAACTGCTTGAACCCCTAATTTCTCCTTACACAACCTAACAAAATATCTCTCGATTTTCTCTCCCACTAATATCTATCCCACGAACCAATTTTCTCACTCCTTCTATCTCTCTTGCACGACTTGCAAAAATTCTCCCAATTTTTTCTCCCACTAATGATTATTTAAGCCCCCGATTTTCTCCTCTAACCCCAACCCCTTTCTCGAATCTCACTCATTTCTCTCGATCTCTCGTATGACCTAGCATAACTTGTTCCAATTTTCTCTCCCCCTCTCGCATGAACTAACAAAATTCTCCCAATTTTCTATCCAACTAATAACTATCCTAGAACCCTATGTTCTCTCTCGCTCGATCTCTCTCATGATCTAGTAAAAATTGTCCTGATTTTCTCTCAACCTAATAGCTATCCCGGCCCCAATTTCTCTCTGCTCTACCCCCAACACTTTCTTAAATCTCTTTTAGTTCTCTCAATTTCTCTCGTACGACCTAGCATGACTTCTCCACATTTCTTTCTCTAACTAATATCTATCACAGCACTTGATTTTCTCTCCCTATCATATGTCCTAGTAAAAATTCTCTGGATTTTCTCTTTCTCGATCTCTCTCACTGCCTAAAAAAAATTTCCCCTTTTTTCTCCCAATAATAACTATCCCAGTCCCTGATTTTTTCTCCTTCCTTACCTCGACCCTTTTTTCGAATATCTCGCATGGCTTAGCATTACTTCTCTCAATTTTCTCTCCCAGTAATAACTATCCTATCCCTTGATCTTCTCCCTCTCACACTACCTAGCAAAAATTCTCTCGATTTTTTGTTCCACTAATGACTATCCCAACCCTCGATTTTTTATTCTCTTCTCTAGCCCGAACCCCTTTCTTGATTCTCCCTCTCTTCTCTAGTTCTCTCTCGTATGACCTAGTATAACCTCCACATTTTTTTCTCCAACTAATACCTATCACAACCCTCGATTTTGTCTCCCTATCACATGACCTAGAAAAAATTCTCATGATTTTCTATCCCATTAATAATTAGCCTCACCCAAGAAATTCTCTCCTTCCTTACCCCCAAACCCTTTCTCGAATTTATCTCTCCTCTTTTTTTTTTTTTCTCGCATGACTCCCGATTTTCTCTCCCATTTATAACTATCTGAAACCCCTAATTTTCTCTCCCTCTCTCACACAACCTAGACAAAATTCTCTCTGTTTTCTCTCCACTTATAACCATCCCAACACCCCAATTTTCTCTTTCCCTCGATCTCCATTGACCTAGCAAAAAATGTCCTTATTTTCTCTCCCAGTAATAAGTATCCTTGCTCCTGATTTATCCTGTACCCCATATCCTTTCTCGAATCTTTCTCTGTTCTCTCGATCTCTCTCGCATAACCTAGCAAGACTTCTCCCTATTTCTTTTCCAACTAATAACTATCCTAGCCACCGATTTTCTATCCCTCTTGCACGACCTAGCAAAAATCTCCCAATTATCTCTCCCAGTAATAACTATCTTAGCACCCGATTTTCTCACCCTTTATCTCTCTTGCACGATATAGAAGTAAGATTTTCTCTTCCATAAAAATCCCAGCCCACGATTTTCTCTTTCTTTATCTGACCCCTTTCTCGAATCTCTGTCCTGTTGATCTCTTTTACAAGACCCAGCATGGCTTCTCCCAAAAATCTGTCCAACTAAAACTATCTTAACCCCCGATTTTGTCTACCTATCATATGACCTATAAAAAATTCTTCGTATTTTCTCCCCCAGAATCTCTACCGCACGACCTAGGAAATATTCACTTGCTTTTCTCTCCCATTAATATATATCTAAACTCCTAATTTTCTCTCCTTCTCTACACCCAACATATTTCTTGGATCTCTCTCGTATGACCTATCATGATGTCGCCTGATTTTCTCTCCCTCTCGAACAACCTAGCAAAAACTCTCTGAATTATTTTTTCCACTAATAACTATCCCAACACTCGATTTTCTCATACCTTCTCTACCCTTTACCCCTTTGTAGAATCTCTCCTTCGACTTAGTATGACTTCTCTTGATTTTCTATCTCTTTCTACACCTCCTTCAACTTTCTCGAATTTCTCTCTCCCTTCTTTCGATCTCTCTCGTATGATCTAATATGACTTATTGATTTATTCTCCCTCTCGCATGACCTAACAAAAACTCACCCGATTTTTTCCCCACTAATAACTATCCCAGCACTCAATTTTCTCTATCCTCTACCTCGATCCATTTCTTGAATCTCTCTTCTCCTAATCTCTTTTGTATGACCTAACATAACTTCTTTTGATTTTCCCATCCACTAATAACTGCCCAAATCCCTAATTTTCTTCCTCTCACACAACCTAAGTAAATTTCTCTCTATTTTCTCTCCCACTAATACCAATGTCAGGAACCGATTTTCTCTCCTTCTCTACCCCCAACACCTTTTTTTAAATTCTTAGTCACTTCTCTTGATCTCTCGCATGACTTAGTATGACTTATCCCAATTTTCTCTCCCTCTCGTATGACCTATCAAAATTCTCCTGATTTTCTCTCCAACTAATAACTATTCTAAGATCCAATTTTCTCTCTCCCTCGGTCTCTCTCACGACCTAGCAAAAAGTCTCCTTATTTTTTCTCCCACCAATAGCTATCCCAGCCCCGATTTCTCTCTACTCTACCCCTAACCCTTTCTCGAATCTCTCTAGTCTCTCAATCTCTCTCCTATAACCTAGTATGACTTCACCACATTTTCTCTCCAACTAATACCTTTAAAATATTCTCGCGATTTTCTCACTCGACCTCTCTCATGGCATTGAAAAATTTCTCTCATTTTCTCTCCCACTAATAACTATCCAAGCCCCTGATTTTTTCTCCTTGTTTACCCTCGACCCTTTTCTTGAATCTCTTTTGCACGACCAAGCATAACTTCTCTCGATTCTCTCCCACTAATAACTATCCTAGCCTCCGATTTTCTCCCTCTTGCATGACCTAGGTAAAATTCTATCAATTCTCTCCATTGATCTATCTTACACGACTTAGAAAAAATTTTTCCGAATTTATCTCCCAACTAATAACTATCCCAGCCCCTAATTTTCTCTTCTCTATCGTAACCCCTTTCACAATTCTCTCTTCTCTCGATCTCTCTCGCATGACCTTGCATAACTTCTTCCGATTTTCTCTCCGACTAATAACCATCTTCTCTCCCTTCTTATTTGTCCTAGTAAAAATTCTCC